>NC_140579.1:515554491-515776991 GCF_964204655.1 Triturus cristatus
TTTTTGCCAGTCTAGCAAGACCAGGTAACCACAGATGGCCCTTTTTAGGTCGAGCCTAGCGGCAGCACGCATGCACTGCTCACTTTGCGAGACTGCTGTAGTAGAGTATGGGAGAGAAGCCGCACCCACTCTCCTTCCATATTTTTCATTGGCTTGTGTCATTGTCTTTCATAAATGCTGCCTTCGGATTCGTTAATAGGCTTGTTAGTCCCTCCTTAGAACGAACTTGTCTTCATTTGTACCCTCCCATGGCGACTGGCCCTTTTACTTCAGTTGTTACACAGGACCTGTTATTTAGTGTGTAAGCACTATTTACTTTATTGAGTTTCTCTTACTGCAGGCCGGAAATGCGCTGCTTCAGCTGAAACTGCTTGTGTTTTTTTAAGCAGCAAGGCCGCCCCGTAACACGGGTACCTGCTTTCAGTCACTTTAACCCAGAAATATCTTATGTCTGTTTCGACCACCCAAGTAAAATGGATTTAGAAATGATTAGCGAATTATGTCATGTGAATTCCAGGTAGCACATCTGTGTTACATGTCATCTGTACTAAAGCCACCTGACGAGTTGTTTTCAAAAGCCTGTTTTATTAACAACACCTGTGGTACACAAAACAAGCGGGAAAAACTTTTCCGCTTGGTAAGGGGCCGAGAGGAACTCGAGGGGGAGTACACCCTCCCGTGTTATAATACTATTTCACAACAAGTACTCCCCTGATTGTCTAACCGCTGTCAAGTGGTTAAGTTTCCTGGAACAATCCCTGAGTTAACAATAGGTGGTACACCCTATGTGAAGCTATGAATATAACACCACTACAGGGTGGGAAAGGAGGCACATCCTTTTGTTTTATATTCCCTCACACATCCTAGTTGTGTCATGCTTCATCATCGGGACACCCTGACGCCTAGAAGTCAGGGTGGGCTCAACCATCTTTCAGGGAGCACTTCATGAGATGTTTTTGGCCAGGGGGATAAAGACAGTGGAAGCATGACACCACCACTTGAGAGGGGTTTCATCCCCTCAACCAGTAACCCAATTTCTCACAAGGTCTATTGCCGTGATAATTTATTTGCCACCATAACCAACTCACTGCTTCTGCTTGAACTATAAACTTTGCCTTAAGCTGAAAAGTTCAATGTTTGCAGTCTTTTTAGCAGAAGCACTCAATTTCATCCTGATCTGATCAAATCCTGAACTCAGGGAGACTAGCATGTGAGTGTGTCTTAAGCCCTTCTCAGAAGGACTCTGAAAGTTTTTCTTGTTGATCACATAAGGTCAGGTGACAGTTCCGCTGTCAAGCCACACCTAAAAATCCAGGTAGGTTAATGATTGCCCTCCTCCCATCTGTGATGCTGCCAGAGAAAAGCATGGTCAATTATCTTGTAATATAAGACACTTTAATAGCATTACAATGTCATGTGCATGCCCCTGAAAGGTTAAGCTCAGGCAGCTGGATTAATATAGAAATTTATCACAGCAGCGTGGAGGGCAAGCACACAATGTCTGCCAAATAAAAACATGTGCTCCCAGCTCCCAACATGTGGGCAGAGCCCCTCTCTTATTGATTCTGGCGCTGTCAAGCCAGATCGAGGGCCTAGTGTGCGGATTGGTGGCAGACGCTTTCAATTTGATCATCAGTATTACTATGGACCTTAATAAATTTAGTTAGTTAGTAGGTGCGTGGCTCTCATTCATCTTTTTCACTTTGCACTTCAGCACTTGCAAAAATGATACATGATGCTTTCTTTACAAGATTGCAGTATCTGTTTTTTCGGCATCAATGTGCAACTGTATGCTGTTATATTGAACAGTGAACTTTCCGGCACTACCTGGATGTTCGTGACCTGGTGGTCTCCAGCCTACTGTACTGTTGATATTAACTGTTGATATTAACTTCATCAGTGCTGGGTGTCTGGTTGCGAACAGGTGACAGTATGGAAGCTGACCAGAATCACGGGTAGAGGTTAGAACCTGGGCAGCATACTGCTCCAGGGAATCTCTGTATGAATTCAGGAGCTCACTTTCAGATCCCAGATGTTATTGTGAAGCACAATTGTACTTTTCTTGACAAACCTTATTCTGGGAGTACTGACAAAAATCACAAATGAAGCTGATAATTAAATAATTAGATAGTTCAAATATATTATTCACTGTGGTACGATAAAGTTAAAATCATTGTATTTCTTTTCATCAGGAACAAGAGTTCCATATCACGATATGTTGAACCTTTTCTTTTCCTCCATAGGACAAGTTTCCAGGATACGGCAACAAACTCGTACTTGCAATCTGCGTCACAGTAATTATCACAATAATTATTGCAGGTATTTGCGTAGCAGAGGTGAGTGTTAGATGAGTAATAGATGTTTTTGAACCTTTATTAAGGCTGTCAGTATCTTTATAAGTTGCAAATTGTAGACCTTCTTGAGCTAATATCAGGCTTGCTCGTTGTGACCTGTGCTATGGCTATAGCGCTCCTGTGGCTGTTGTTGCATATTTTGTATTTCACTGTATGCTGGCCCCTATCTTACTTGCTAGCCAGCCCTGGATACAGATCTTTTGGAACCTTTCTACACATTCTTTATGAATTGGAAGAGGCCTTATGCTCTAATGCTAGCCTGATTAGGTTGACAAGGGGCCACTCAGTTACTTGCACATGTTAAAAGCGCAGTGCCTCTAGTCGAGATGATGTTCTTCCTGGAAAAGATTAGAACTGATTTTACATTGTTTTTCTTCTCTGTTCCTTTTTTGGTCTCTATTAAGTCCCTTAATTATGCCTACAGCCTTACTTTGGATCATCGATTTGAAGTACCGGGTTTTTAGAACCCAGCGGTGCAGGGGAACACACCCTAAGACTTCGGATTCTTCCTGTTTCAGACCCACAGAAACACAGAGTCTTCTAGGTGAAATCAAAGAACGTCTTTATTGGCTGCAGACCAATCACAGATATCCGAGAAGTACAACACGATGTATGTTCTCAGGAGACTGCTCCCTAACCAAAAACCAGTCTTTACTTATATACACAAAATTACGCTTTGGGGGCAACACCGCCCCTGTTTTACAAGTGGTCATTCACATATTTTAGTTTCAAAGGAACAGCAGAGCCATAATGACAATCCCACATTTCAGTTCATTAAGCATGCAGTCATTGTACCCCGCAAGGCTCAGAACCCTCATCAGATAACAGCAGACCCCAATAAAACGGGCACCTCCTGCTCGTAAAACAAGCCATAAAGTAGGAAACAGAGTCAGGTGTGAAAACAGCTTAGTCAGGGATCGTGTACGAACAGGGGCTTTATGATGGGTCGAGCCATGATGCTAATCACATTAGGCCGCGAGAAAGGAACCGGCCGGACAGGATTGACCTCGGGCAGCGGAGTCGGCTTGCACAGGTCAGAGAGAAGTCACAGAAGGTGTACGTGTCTTTTAGGCCTAGGCATGGCTTTAGTGCGCAGCCTATGTGAGGGCAACCACAAAATGGCTACTGTACTAAAATGGAACCTAAAGGGTACGATATGTGGCATCGTATGCACGGTGAATTCATCAGTGAAACATGACGAAAACACTCATACATATCGCGTTGCTCATTTGCGGTTCGCTGATACCAAACTTGGCATGGTGGGACCATGCCACCTACACGGTTCCGATTTTTACAGTACCACAGACCCTCCTTTTGCCCTTACATAGGCAAGAACTATGCTAATCTGAGTCCAAGTCTACATTCATAAAGTCATGGAGATGTTGCTGTAGCATCATCCTATTGCTTAGCTCGTCCTTCGATATAGGTTTCCTTACACATGATGTAACACAGAGGCTACACATTACAGGGGCACACTGTATACATAAACAGAACAGAAAAAGGATGGCTAAAATCATTCCAATGACTATCAGAATCTTCCATCCCCAAGCTGATATCAGTCCCCAGAACCACCCCATCAGTGACCAATCTCCTTTATCTACGTGAATGGATTCGGAAATCTTATGCAGTTTGGAAATGGCCTGGTAGACTGTCGGAGCGTTATCCGGTATGAAAATACAACAGCTTGATTGGATGACCTTGCATACCCCACCACGGTCTGCAAGTATGACGTCTAGAACCATACGGTTCTGCAACGTCATCAGGCGATCCGCTTGAAGCTCAGCTGTCAAGTTACCAAGGGCACCGGCCGTTACATTAACAGTGGATTTAACTACACGGGTCAGTTGTCTCAGGTTCCGACTATTGACCATTGGTCCCCAAAACGGCAGGAAACCCAGGAAAAAGTCTCCCGCTTCCTGACCGGCAGTCTCTTCCTTGCTAACAACGCCTCTCACAACTCTGGTCTTGTGATAATCAGAGGCGGCAGTAAATGTTGGCGGCAGCAAATTCGCAACATAACATGTGCCCGAGAGATCAGGGGGCAACCATGTATATGCTCGATCATTGCAGACAAAGTATGTACCCTTGGCAGCCAAAAACGCAGGGGAAAACTGTGATGGAAAAGTGTATGTCTCAGTACAGTTACTCTTCACTAGCTGAGCTCTTGGATTCTGACCATTACCTTGTAGACAGAACCGACCTATGTGGGGTACGACCCAAATCGGGGATGAACTTTTGCACTGTTTTTCACCCAAACTGATGCTATACCCAGTCGCGTTCCAGCCTACATAAGCTCGCAACTCATCCTTGGGAATAGATGTATATGCATCGATATCTCTACTCATATCTGCAACTCCCTTCATCAAGGCTTTATTATTCGAGTTAGGTCTAATGGAACGCGGTGGTCGCTGGGAGTAGGTTTCAAGCGCAAAAAGAAACATGGTTTGGAATGCCCATGATGAACCATTATAGCTGAATGGCAGTACTAGATATGGGATGCCCTTATTAATGGTGTGCGGCATCAAACCACACACCCAGCAGTTCGTTGTATTCATAACTAGTTGGTGCTGGTGCAGGAGTTGAATGAACGAATTGTTTACAAATTCCGCACGTCTAGCTTGTTCGTGTTCTGGCAGAGGGTGAAAAGAGTGTTGGGAAACAGTAGGAAGAGGTGTGGGCTGTACAGTGGGTGCAAATGACACTTGGAAAGACAATAATACACAACCTACAGAAAACATCATTATGCTAGAGAGCACAAACAGACATAATACTATAAAACATTTGCTATTCATTATTTTACATATTCTGCTCTTGAAATTTATTTCCTCGGTGGGCCTCTTCATCCTGAAAAACTGCATCCTCTAATCGTGCTGCTCGCGGCGGATGAGTATCTTCTGCTAAGGAGTACACCTGTTAGTTCAGGGAACGCCCTAGACCAACCAGAACCGTCGAACCTAGCGTCTTCGGCTTGTACTCCAAAGTCTTGGCACCGCGACCCTGCAGCTGAACCCGGATGGTGGTTCGAAAAACAAAAAGTCAAAAGGTTTTTCAGGTGATAGAGCTGCACTTTTGAAGATATCAAAGAAAAAGAATTTTTATTTGTCCATAGTTCTTGGCCTCAAATTATACCTATTTCTGCCAGGCACTGTCTGGTCTTGAAACAAGAGTTCAGGCTCTGTGGTATCCAATCGAATTGATGGCGATATAGCTTCTTGCAGAATGTCGTCACCTTCTCGCTCTGTATTTGTCCCCTTTACACGTGCATCGCTAAAAGGCACAAAACGAGGCACAGTCTCAGCCTCGGAGTCAGCGATCCCCTCCTGGACCCACCGATCATACGGTAGGGGTAAAGGGATCCTCTTACAGTGTATGCCGTGAATCCAATTCTTTTTCCCTTTCACTCGAACTGCTGATCTTGTCGATAGCAGGACTAGGTGGGGGCCGATCCAACGGGGCTCATCATTCTTTGTACGTTTAAAATTTTTAATTAGCACCCACGTTCCAGGATTAATAGGGTGTCCTGGAGCTTCAGAGGCCTGGGGCAGAGTATCGTGAACCTGTTGGTGTAAGACACGCAATTTAGCCGTCAATTCATACAGGTAATCAAGCAGTACTGGATATTCGATTTCACTGAACTTTGTCGGCCTTGGCACTCCCCATACATTGGCTGGACGGCCAAACACTATTTCATACGGACTAAGTCCCACTCGCGAATGCACAGTCATTCTTGTTGATAGGAGTGCTAAGGGCAGAGCGTCAGGCCATTTAAGACCGGAGCTCGCCTGAATTTTGGCCAACTTAAGCTTCAAGGTGCCATTGTAGCATTCTACTAATCCATCTGATTGGGGGTGATTTGCAGCGTGAAACGTTTGCTTAATGCCTAGTCCCTCACACACATTCTTCATCACTCGGCCTACAAATTCACTCCCGTTATCACTCCATACCATCCTTGGCATTCCGAACCTAGGGAAAAATTCTTTAACTAGGGCTTTAGCTGTGGATAAGGCAGTATTGTCTTTTAGGGGATATGCTTCTATCCATTTTGAAAAGGCACAAACAACAACCAGTACATATTTCAAATTGTTGCATCTTTCCATGTGGATGAAGTCTAGTTGCAGAACTTCAAAAGGATATGATGGAGGCGCAAAATGACCAGGTGGAGTTGGGGTTCCCCTACCAGGATTGTATTTCAGACATACCATGCAATTTTTGACTACATTCTCTGCACATTTAGGGATTGCAGCATTCTGCCATACTGGAGCCAACAACTTACAAATCCCTTTCACACTGATATGTGCCATTCCATGCGCCATCGTAACCACTGGAAGCACATATGCATCAGGTAACAACCATCGCCGATGTTCTGACAAATCAATCCAACAACCGTTTTCATCTAATTTACCCTTACTCTCTTTCCACATACTTAATTCTTTCTCTGTGGCTTCAGCTTGAAGGGACTTCACACTCTCTATCGTGTCTTCACACATTCCAACATCACCAACCCATCTTGCAGGGCCTGCAACATACATTCGGGTTGTCACATCTTTTGCTGTTTCTTTCGCAGTTTCGTCAGCAAATGCATTACCACGCCCAACATCATCGGTAACCTTCTTGTGTGCGCTGCATTTCACAATCGCAACTTGTAATGGCAAGGTCAGCGACTCAAGGAGATCATTCACTAACTGACCATTCTGAATCTTAGCTCCATGCGAAGTCAGGAACCCACGTTCTTTCCACAAACGCCCAAAACTATGGGCCACACCAAAAGCGTACTGACTGTCAGTATATATGTTCACTTTCATTCCTTTCGACAACACGCATGCTCTTGTGAGTGCAATTAATTCTGCTGCTTGAGCCGAATTATGTGGTATACGTGCAGTTTCAACAATCGTGTGCAGAGTCGTGACAGCATACGCAGCAGTCGTATCACCATTCGGAAGCTTGAAGCATGAACCATCCACCCATAAGGTACCATCACATTCAACCAGGGGAGTATCTTTAAGATCCACTCTCCCTTTTGTTTCTTCTTCTGTTCTGAACAGACAATCATGCTGTTCAACCTCATCTGTGTCTGCTGAAATTGGCAATAATGTGGCTGGATTCAACGTATTGCACCTCTTTATGTGTACATGACTTGCTAGCAGCGTCAACTTGTAACTTGACAATCGAGCATTAGTTAAATGCTGTGTCTTGGTCCTATTTAACAATGTGTCCCCTGCATGAGGAACCATTACTATCAATGTGTTATTCATCACTAGTCCAGCAGACTGTCGAATACACGCAGCTTCTGCCGCTGTAGCTCTTAAACAACTTGGCAATGCCCTCGCTACAGGGTCCAAAGTCGATGAAAAATATGCGCATGGGCGCGGTCTGTCTCCAAAAGGCTGTGTCAGTACTGACAATGCACAACCGTCCCTTTCATAAACATACAAGGTAAAAGGCTTACTATAGTTGGGGGTACCCAACACAGGAGCTGAACATAATGCCTCACGTAATTCCACAAAACTTTTCTGACACTCTTCAGACCATGGGACAGGATTTGGTATATATTTATATGTTAATGCTAGCAATGGTTTTGCCAATAAAGAAAAACTCGGGATCCAGTGCCTACAATATGAAGTGATGCCCAGGAAAGCACGCACTTCTCTCTTTGTCTTTGGCACGCTTAATTGTGCAATGGCTTGGATTCTTTCTGGGGTCAGCTTCCTTTCCTCCTTCGAGAAGAGATGACCTAAATAGGTCACTTCTTGTCGACAATATTGCAGCTTAGAGAGAGGCACTTTGTGATGGAAGGTAGACAAATGACGCAACAATGATGATGTAGCTCGTTTACAAATCTCCTCAGTATCTGCGGCGATTAGTAAATCGTCAACATACTGGATAAGGGTAGCACCTCTAGGTAAAACAAGGGCATCAAGCTGTGCTTTTAAAGCCTGACTGGATATTGATGGGCTTTCACAGTAGCCCTGTGGAGCACGTTTAAAACGGAAACTTCGACCTCCTAAACAAAAGCCAAAAATATCCCTGCTCTCCTCTGCAATCGGGATACTAAAGAAAGCATTCTTTAAATCAATTACTGAAAACCAAGCAGCGGAAGCTGGGATCATAGTCAACAAGGCGGTTATATCAGGGACCACTGGAAACTGTGGCACAACTACCTTATTGACCTCTCTAAGGTCGATCACAAATCCTTAAACAGGTGGCTGCAAAGGGTCAGTACGTTTCAAAATAGGCAGAACCGGACTATTGCAAACGTTGCCTCTTGTCTCTTCAATGACATCCTTCTCAATTAAATCATAGATAATTGCTAACAACGCTTTTTCACCTTCCTTAGAGATCTTGTACTGGGGAATGCAGGGCAATTTAACATTGGCTTTTAAAGTGACAACATACGGCGGTATTTCCAAAAGGCCCACATCATTAGGGCCAGTGGCCCACAGGGCATCAGGAAGAGACGACAATTCAGCTGGTAGTTCAGTCTTTGACAAATACATGGGAGAAATCACTTCCTTACCCAGCGTAAGTTGTACTCCTGAGGGAGAACAATATAATGTCACATGTAATCTCATCAACAGGTCCAATCCTAACAAGTTTTCATTACATCCTGTCGTCAGGATGAGGGGTGCTTTCAGCTCACAAGGTCCAACAGAAAGGGCCATAGGACTTGAGATCGGGTTCCTAACCGGGGCACCAGAAAAACCTACGGAAACATTCATTTCGCCAGACAAAGGCGCGCCAGGGAGTTTGGAGCGCATAATAGAACTCTTTGCAGCACCAGTGTCCAGCAGAAAGGGCTCTGTTATACCCGCTGTAGTCACCTTAACATACGGTCCGCTCTGGTCCACTGGCACTGAAACAACTCCCTCTCTCTGTCTACGGCTGTCCTAGTAATCATTCCCTTCCGTATTATCATCTTCTGCATAGTAGTGATTATTATAGTACTGCGCTGTCTTGCCAGTCGCATTGGCTTGCTGATCAAAACTATTCAACGTATTTTGAGGCGGAAGAGGACGCGCGTTCTGGGGAACATTTCCACGCCCTCTACCTCTTGGGGCTTGCTGGCCACCTCTACCTCTTGCGCCATAAGCATTATTTGTGCGTTGCAACAATCTAAGACAATTATTTTTAAAGTGACCCTCCTCCTTGCAATATGAACATTGATTGGGACCGATAGGGACACGTGGTTGATAATACCCATACATTTGCTGATTTTTCTGGAACTGTTGGGGTTGCTGATAGATACCCTGGGTTTGCCTATAATTATTCTGACCTGCACGTGGCGGATAAGCCTGCTGTAAAAGAACCTTCGTTTTCAACTCTTTCGTTTTCTTATCTGTTCTATCCTTCTCATCTTTATCCCTATTTTCATAATACTGTGCAGTAGCCAGTATTTGTGCTGCAGAGGAAACGGCCCAAGAACTCTCCGAATCTTTTAATTTCTTACACAACTCTGGAAGCAAATTATGCACAAATTTATCGACAAATAACCGTTGGCCATCTTCTGTACTCATGTCCTGACCACTGTGGTCGATAAATGTTTCTTCAAACCTAGTGAAGAAATCGGACACTGTTTCATCTTTCTTCTGTTTGCACGCAGATAATTTATCCCAATTTACACGTATTGCGGGCATTAAAGTTTTCATATAATTAATTATTCTACCAGGGAGTTCTGCTACCACGGGCTCAGGCTTGGCACCACCGACCTGTCTATTGTCCGCATTAAAGATATTAGCCCATGTGTCACCTAATTCTGCAGCATGATCTGCATTACGAATCAATCCCCACAAAGGCTGTGGAACAACATTTCCGAACAACATATCTATGTCTGCCAGGTTCATGACACACGATTCTGCAGTCTGCGATAACTCCTTATAATATCCTGCAGGGTTCTTACGGGGGTCAGGCAATGTCTGTTTAAGGGCTAATACTTCAGATCGTTTCCAGGGAACATGTACCCAAACACGCTGAAAATGTGGCAGAACAGGAGGAACAGCATTCGCATCACAGGGTCTCCAAACTGGAGGAACCTCACGCATCGGATATTGTTGCGCTTTTACCTGTTTCCCTTCAGGGAATTCCTGTCCGAACAACGATTGCAGACAATCCCCATTCAGCAGTGTCGCAACTGCTTTCTCAACATCAGAACCCACAATCGTACCTTTTCCAAATTCAAATCGCACTTGACACAACTCCTGCGGACTGGAGTCTACATCATTATCTTCCAATTCCTCACATAGAATTTCACACATTTTCTCAAAAACGTACCGCTGTTGTGGCGCTTCCCACTGATGAAAAACATTAACAACAGATTCTACATCATACCTAGAAGGATAAACAATCCATCTACGTGCCATGCGGTCCAGTTCTTCTTTCTCTCTAGAACCAGGTATTTGACTACGTAACTGCTTACGCTGTGGACCAGGGGTCGTAGTAGACGACCCAAAGAGGGGTGATATAAGACTAGTGACTGCACTAGCTAGTCGTTGTCTTGCAGAAGGAGAAGTCGAGGCAAGAACCGGGGGAAAACAGAGGGAAGGAAAACGGGTGCAGATACAGATACAGGGGTAGCAGCAGGTAGGGCACCAAGAGAGGCAGCTGATGTGCTAGGGAAAGTCGCAAGGGGCGCAGAAGTGGTAGGTTGCAAAATCGGCGGCCCTTGGGAAGGCTGTGCTACCAGGACAGGAGCCGGCTGAGGAGGAGCTGGCGGCTGCGGGAAAGCTTGCTGCGCATTAGCTGGAGGCTGCACATTTACGGGCTGTGGGGGCGCTGTAGCATTTTGCGCATAAGGGGGTGGCGAACTTAGCAAATGGGACATTAGGGAATCTTTCTCTTTCTCTTTTGACTCATCTTGTTGAAGGGGTGGCAAAACTGGGTAACATTTATCAATGACTAGTTTGCGTTGCCTATGCAACTGCTCATCCATTCGGTCCTCTTCATTATCCTTAAACTGCAAAGCTGCTTGCATGATCGACATACCTCTCTCTCTTTTATTTTTCTTTGCTAATTTAATTTCTTTTTGTTTGGCTTCCTTTCGCCATAGGCGGAAGGAATCAAACATCGCCGGCCGGGCTTTCTTCTTGAACAATTTAACTTCTAGGTTATCTAGGATCTCTGTGTCGAAACTACCATTTTGGGGCCATTTTAAAACACCATCCTTTCTGGTGTATCGGACCCATACTTCATTATATGTAATGGGGCCCACGCCATGTTTCACATAAAGCTCATAAGTTGGAGTTCCAATTGGAGGAACCGGACACGAATCCTCCAATCGGGAGTCCCTTTTACAACCAAAACAAAACAAATTTCCAAATATACTAGAACCAGGCATCTTTGCTCACTAGTCTAGTTTCAAACTTCAAAGGATTATCGAATACGATAGTCTCGTGAATACACGAGTCCTCTGGCTTTGGCACTTGCAAGACCCAAATCAAAGCGATCCCGAAGGATACCAAAATCCCGAAGGATACCAAACAAACTGGGAGACGCTCCACTTATACTTAACTGAGGTATCGATGACTTCACCAGAAGACTCTCTCAATTGTTTCGCTCTACCAAATCGTCAAGGGTCCAAAACAGGGCGATTAATCAGGGCAGCAGTCCTCAGTAGCCGTCGGGACGCGGAGAACCTCGCAGAAAAGACTTTCGGACCACGTCGACATGCAGGGGTCGATGAAGTGGCGGCCTTCCTCCAGAATTTCCACACGAAGCTCCTCACGAACCTCTGGCTTGGACCGGTACCACTGAAATCGCCCCGAGTTGGGCGCCAACTGAAGTACCGGGTTTTTAGAGCCCAGCGGTGCAGGGGAACACACCCTAAGACTTCGGATTCTTCCTGTTTCAGACCCACAGAAACACAGAGTCTTCTAGGTGAAATCAAAGAACGTCTTTATTGGCTGCAGACCAATCACAGATATCCGAGAAGTACAATACGATGTATGTTCTCAGGAGACTGCTGCCTAACCAAAAACCAGTCTTTACTTATATACACAAAATTACGCTTTGGGGGCAACACCGCCCCTGTGTTACAAGTGGTCATTCACATATTTTAGTTTCAAAGGAACAGCAGAGCCATAATGACAATCCCACATTTCAGTTCATTAAGCATGCAGTCATTGTACCCCGCAAGGCTCAGAACCCTCATCAGATAACAGCAGACCCCAATAAAACGGGCACCTCCTGCTCGTAAAACAAGCCATAAAGTAGGAAACAGAGTCAGGTGTGAAAACAGCTTAGTCAGGGATCGTGTGCGAACAGGGGCTTTATGATGGATCGAGCCCTGATGCTAATCACATTAGGCCGCGAGAAAGGAACCGGCCGGACAGGATTGACCTCGGGCAGCGGAGTCGGCTTGCACAGGTCAGAGAGAAGTCACAGAAGGTGTACGTGTCTTTTAGGCCTAGGCATGGCCTTAGTGCGCAGCCTATGTGAGGGCAACCACAAAATGGCTACTGTACTAAAATGGAACCTATAGGGTACGATATGTGGCATCGTATGCACGGTGAATTCATCAGTGAAACATGACGAAAACACTCATACATATCGCGTTGCTCATTTGCGGTTCGCTGATACCAAACTTGGCATGGTGGGACCATGCCACCTACACGGTTCCGATTTTTACAGTACCACAGATTCCTTGTGAGACATTATTGGAATAGGAAAACAATCTTTGCTCTCTGTTATCTTGCTGGTATTTTAAACATTTTGGATGACTAAAGGGGCAATGACATTTGTCAAAATGCCATTGGGCCAAAATCTCATCTTGCCTTATCTGAGCCTCAAATGTTATCTGAAAAATTATAACTCCGTAAGTGTAGAGGTTCTACAAAATTAAAATGAGTTAACCGAAAAATAAATCTGTTTTAGTTGCCAAACCATTGGACAGGTGCTGAAGTTATATGCAAGAAGGGTAGCGACCATGTGGCAAGCAGGTGCTCTTGTACCAAAGTGGGCATTTAAGACCAAGCTCAGCTTTGCATGCCCAAATATTTCCATCCTGTGTCATACACCGCTTCAAGTGTCCAAGACAACTTCATTAGCCCAAGCACAACTCTGATTCCAGTCACACTCTCATTTGTTCTCCCAGACACAGATTTGTATGCCAGGTACAGTTACATATGTCTCTCTCAGAGTCATTTATCATATGCCCTGTAGAGGCTCATTAGACCTGGTCCCTTGCCTCTTGGCTTCTTGGCATCCATTGTCTCCCCATGCATGCTTCAGGTCCCCTTCTGAAGGATGCCAGTGGAATTCAAACTCAAGATTAGTCCAGATTTCCACGTAACTCTCTTTTAGACTAAAGGTGCCTCAGACACCCTGATTGACAGTTGATACCATCAATCTTCTCCATATACTAGACCCATTGCCATAACACACCGCAGCCTCAAAACACTTTTCCTTTTTGCCTACAACCCGTCTAGGACAGACACTATGAAGTATATATATATATCTATATATATCTATATATATATATATATATATATATTCACTGAAAAAACCATAGGTTTCACACATGTTATAGTTAGCTGGACATTTTACTGATAAAAAACCAATGAAATTCCCCCGTTATAGTTACTGTAGGCAACTATAACTCACGCGACCGCAATCCTCTGCTGATGCTAATACTGTATTTAGACACTTATTTGCCCATGTCTTCTTCCATTAAATTTTAGCTATACATATATTACAAATATTTTTTTTTCATAAAGACACATATGTCATCAGCAGAGGATTACGGTCGCGTGAGTTATAGTTGCCTACAGTAACTATAACGGGGGAATTTCATTGGTTTTTTATCAGTAAAATGTCCAGCTAACTATAACATGTGTGAAACCTATGGTTTTTTCAGTGAATTTGTACGGTTTTTTAAATGCTAAGTTACTTTACGCCATTTGTGGCGTGCGCGCCCACTTAACGCAGTTCGTTCCATGCGCGCACGGTGCGCTTCGCGCACCGTGCGCGCACAGTGAGCACACGGTGCGCTTCGCGCACCGCGTGCCCACATTACGCTAGATGGGCCATGAACGCACGATGCGCTTCGCGCACCGTGCGCACATGGAGGACATATGATGAGCAAACTCTTAAATCTGCTTTTCATTTATTTCTTTTTTTTTTTTTTACCGTACGCTTACCGTAAGCTTACGGTACGCGTACCCCGTGATTTTTTTTAAAATCAATAAATGTTTTTTTTGTACTTTTCTGTCCTTCTTTGACCCCCTTACAAATGTTAGGGGGTCTGTAACTCTCCTCATTGCCCCCTTTCCTTGTTTTCTCTGTTTTTTTTCTGACTGAAACACACAAAATGGCGGCCGCCGCTTCCTGGTTTCGGCCGATTCGAATGTTTACTAAGATCTATGGGCCAATCAGAATCTCCTTCGCGCACACCATGTTTCTTCCGTACGCTTACCGTAAGCTTACCGTACGCGTACCCCGTGATTTTTTTTAAAAATCAATAAATGTTTGTTTTGTACTTTACAGTCCTTCTTTGACCCCCTCACAAATGTAAGGGGGTCTGTAACTCTCCTCATTGCCCCCTTTTCTTGTTTTCACTCTTTTTTTTTCAGAGTGAAACACAGAAAATGGCGGCCGCCGCTTCCTGGTTTCGGCCGATTCGAATGTTTACTAAGATCTAAGAGCCAATCAGAATCGCGCTCGCGCACGCCACCGTACGCTTACCGTAAGCGTACGGTAAGCGTACCGTAAGCGGGCTCAGATATATATATTGATTTAAAGGCTATTTTCTCAGAATCTACTGAACAGATTTACACCAAACCTACAAAAGGCACTTCCATGACCTAGGGACTACCTCTCTGCCAAATTTTGAGTAATTCTGTTCAGCCGTTCGGGCTGTAGCTCGTTCTAAAGGTCCTATGGAAAAATGCATGGGAAAAACGCGTTTTGGGACCCCCCTTTTATCTCAGCCCCCGCTTGACGGATCCCCCCGAGACTTTCAGGGTAGGAGCGGAGCGTAGCGCCCCACCTATTTTGAGAAATTCGCGAGGATTCGTCGACCGGCGCCAAAGTTATTCAAAATAGAATGTTGAGGTTTTCCTATGGAAACGTGGTCCTAACTATAACTACCTACTGGCGACCGCCAGTAGGTAATATATATATATATATATATATATATATATATATTACCTACTGGCGGTCGCCAGTAGGTAGTTATAGTTAGGACCCCTTTTCCATAGGAAAACCTCAACATTCTATTTTGAATAACTTTGGCGCCGGTCGATGAATCCTCGCGAATTTCTCAAAATAGGTGGGGCGCTACGCTACGCTCCTACCCTGAAAGTCTCGGGGGGATTCGTCAAGCGGGGGCTGAGATAAAAGGGGGGTCCCAAAACGCGTTTTTCCTATGCATTTTTCCATAGGACCTTTAGAACGAGCTACAGCCCGAACGGCTGAACAGAATTACTAGAAATTTGGCAGAGAGGTAGTCCCTAGGTCAAGGAAGTGCCTTTTGTAGGTTTGGTGTAAATCTGTTCAGTAGATTCTGAGAAAATAGCCTTTAAATCAATATATATATCTGAGCCCGCTTACGGTACGCTTACCGTACGCTTACCGTAAGCGTACGGTGGCGTGCGCGAGCGCGATTCTGATTGGCTCTTAGATCTTAGTAAACATTCGAATCGGCCGAAACCAGGAAGCGGCGGCCGCCATTTTGTCTCTCGCACTGAGTGTTGTTTATCAAACAAGATGGCCAAAAACATGTTACGGGGCTGTTTTGACAACTCCCTCCCACATAGTCATGTTGAGGGAGTCCCCAAACATCCCCCAAGAGCAAAAACGGTTTTATTTTTTTTTCGGCAATTTCGCCGAGTACGCTTACCGTACGCTTACCGTAAGCGTACGGTAAAAAAAAAAAAAAAAAAAAAACACTATCCACACTTACCCCACCCACTGTGCTTTTGGTGGCCGTAGGCCACCAAATGTACAGGGCTTATTAATAGGTAAAAAAAACTAAATTTTGGCAACATGAAATTATAAAATCGAAATAAAAAAAACACTATCCACATTGACCCCACCCCCTGTGCTTTTGGTGGCCGAAGGCCACCAAATGTACAGGGCTTATTAAAGTTGATAAAAACCGTGCACGGAACGAACTGCGTTAAGTGGGCGCGCACGCCTCGAATGGCGTAAAGTAACTTAGCATTTAAAAAACCGTACAAATTCACTGAAAAAACCATAGGTTTCACACACGTTATAGTTAGGAATTAGCATTTAAAAAACCTTGCAAATTCACTGAAAAAACCATAGGTTTCACACATGTTATAGTTAGCGGAAATTTTACTGATAAAAAACCAGTGAAATTGCCCCGTTATAGTTAGTGCTGGCAACTATAACTCACGCGACCGCAATCTTCTGCTGATGACATATGTGTCTTTATGAAAAAAAAATATTTGTAATATATGTATAGCTAAAAATGTATGGAAGAAGACATGGGCAAATAAGTGTCTAAATACAGTATTAGCATCAGCAGAGGATTGCGGTCGCGTGAGTTATAGTTGCCAGCACTAACTATAACGGGGCAATTTCACTGATTTTTTATCAGTAAAATTTCCGCTAACTATAACATGTGTGAAACCTATGGTTTTTTCAGTGAATATATATATATATATATATATATATATATATATATCTTGAATGCACAAATAAAGCGATCACTCGGAGGTCTGCAAACACCAGTAGTTGACTTTATTCCAGGTTACGCGTTTCGCTTCCACAGCAAGCCTGGTCACACAGTGATTCATGGGAAAAGACTGGCAATACATAGGCAGTGTGGAAATCAAAGGAGGGCCAAAAGGTAGATGCATTTCTACAGCCAAAAAGGCATCCATTTTGTAGTGTGGTATTACTACCTATAATTGTAAATAAATTGTCACTACAAATTGAAAGGGTGTATTCCGTCATACATACATTTCCAAAGAAATGAGCATTAGCACTGCAATAGATTGTATAATTCTTCCTGTTTTTGATTTTGTTTTTAACATAAATTTTAATCCAAAGTATGAGATCACTCATGGATGATCGCTTTATTTGTGCATTTAAGAAATTCCTATGTTTAGCGTGCTCCGCCAACTATCAGCGATCCTCTGAAGCGGGCGGGCGAAGGCAGAAGGAGCCCTAACCCAGATATATATATTCGGTTTTGCCACTGCAGCACTTGGGTCTGCATTTCCCCTGTCTAGAAATGCCTTGCCCACGATACTGGCGCCCTTTGGTGACTGGGCACCGTGGATGCCTCCGCTGAAGCGGTGAGGTCTGATTTGGTATATCTCATTTTTATTCATCGGTCTCCTCCGACCTCGGATTTGTGCCCACTTCATAGTTCTACTTCGTGCTGCTCGCTATTATTGACATTGAGACATTTCCCTGACTGAAATTTTGACTTTGGATTTTTCGGTTTGTTGGGAATGATTTTATCGATTTCAGTCAGAATGTGTTTAAATAACATCTGTGATCGAGACTTTCACTCGGTTTGTGTCCATGGACTTCGAATTTGCAAGATCACCAAACGGCATTATGGGTCTTGTAGTCCTGTTGGGGATATTAGCGATTACCCGGAGACTGGCATTTATGTCTGAAATATACACACTGTGTGCTATTTTAGCCCCTGGGTCATGTCACTAGCCCTTAATCTTTCTCCTTTCCTTGGGTGTCTGTTCCTGTATGCACAAGCGGTTCAATTTCATTTCTGTCTCTGATGCAAAGGCCTTAGGTCAAAACTGTTATGGGATACTGTGATATCTGTCAAAAGCCCCGAAGGACATATGCAGCACGATTTTATTGTAATTTCGTATCTGTTTTACTTTTTATGAGGGCAATTTATTTAGAGGGCATTGGCGCCATACCTGAAGCACACATAAACACACCTCGGCTTGTCATTATGAAATGCTCACTACTAAGGCGGATTACATGTTTTATCTGTGTATGCACCAGAAGGCGTATCCCGTTTGATTTTTATTCAATGTGGCTGAATTTGCACTATGCTGATATATGTAGTTTCATTTATAGCACTATGCATTTTTTAGACAACGTGTTTGCATGCTCTACCAGCCATATTTTTTGTTTTTTGAATCGTGATATTGGTGATACTCCAGTAATATGTTTGCAACAGTATTCTATCCAAACAACACAGTTTTTCTTCTATGTCTATTTCGTGCCTTAGAGGGCGGAGGGCTATAAATACATGATTGTTAATGGCACCAAACAGATTGATAAACGCTGCCGCGCAGCCAAAACGCGTCTCTCTTTCATTGCGAGTTCGTGGGAGACCTGAGAAAATAAAGAAGCCCTATTCCATCAGCCTCGTGTACGTGCCTTCTTCGTGGTTGGAGTAGGATTGTTATATATATTGTTAGACCTGGTACAATTGGCGTGAGTCTCCCTTCCATTTTTTTGATTGCCTCCTCTGTTTTTGATGTGTTTTGCTGGTTTAGATGCTGTGGGCACTGTGCCACTGCTATTCAGTGCCACAGTGCAAGTGCTCCCTATGTTAAATTGATGTATTAATTAGTGACTCCATGATTGGGTTATTTGATATACTTGTCAGACCCTAGTACATGTGTGCCCATGGCTTGTAAATCAAATGCTGCTGGTGGGCTTGCAGCACTGGTTGTGCCACCCACAGAAGCAGCTTGTAAAGTGTGTCTCAGGTCTGCCATTGCAGAGGCTATGTGCAGTCTGGTACTGCCATGCTGACTGACCAAGTGCACCCACTTGCCAATCCCTAAACCTTCCCTTATCTTCAAATCAGACACCCCTATGGTAGGCCCAATGGCAGGGTGCATTGTAAGTATAAGGTAGGACATGCCCTGGTGTGTGTGGCATGTCCTAATAGTGAATTACAGCCATTTATGTTTTTCTCTATTGCAAGGCTACCTGTTCTCCATAGGCCAGAATGGGCAGTTAGATTATTACATTTTATGATCCTAACTGGCTCAGGGAACATGGTAGAAAATCGAATTTAGTATGCCTGAACTCAGAATGATAAAATACATCTTTTAGTGAAGTTGGTTTTAACATTCTGTGTTTGAAAATACCACTTTTAGAAAGTAGGTATTTTCTTGCTTAACTGTCCAAGCCTGCCTCTGCTAGGTGTGTATTGTGTGTCTGGTTCTGTGAGTGACAGGGTTTGGGGATTCCAGGGGAGAGGGTGAGTCAGAACTGGGCTGAATAGGAAGATCTGCATGTAGATGGGTGGAAGGAGTTGCACCTGGGACCTGAATAGGGCTGTGCCTTCCCTCCAACATATATATATATATATATATATATATATATATATATATATATATATATATATATATATATATATTCACAGAAAAAACCAAAGATTAGAGGGACATTATAGTTAGTCTGATATTTCACTAGTACAAAACCAGAGAAATTCATCAGACAAATTCAGCCGTTATGGTTTGCTGTGCTCACTATAACTCGTGCTCCTGCAATACACTGCTTATGATCTCACATATTACATCACTCATGTCATGTGATCAAGGCCTCTAGTTCAGCAGACACGTGTCATGGCAAAATAAATTAATTGAAGCACTTATCTGGGTCCGCACTCGTTTATCCGAGGATTTGGAGCAGTAACAAGGTGTTTGGATATATATATATTGCCCTATGAGGAAGGAGCAGCCGCTCCGAAACGCGTCAGGGACATCAAAGAAATCGGAAAGGATTGCCGGTTTTGAAAATAAAGATTCTGTGAATCATCCTGCTGTGGAGTCGCGTCCTTGAGCTCTGGAGCACTTTGAGAAAATGTGTTACGTGGCGGCTCCGGCCGCGGAGGACGCACCACCTGGTGAAAAGTAAATATGGGACTGTATGGCTGTAACCTTACAGCTTGGCAACAGCACGGCAGGAGTTTAATTGGGGAACCGGACATTCTTTCTGAGGCCCACTGGAGGGTTCAACATTGTTATGAAAACAAAGGAAAAATCACGGCAAACACATGGATCCCAACTAATGGGTATCATTGAAACACTACAACTCCCAATATGCCACTCACTGGGGAGTGCATATATTAAGCGGAAATGAAAGTTGAGTGCTTTTCCGTCTTTGCCGATCTTGGCCCTATGAGGAAGGAGCAGCCGCTCCGAAACGCGCCAGGGACATCAAAGAAATCGGAAAGGATTGCTGGTTTTGAAAATAAAGATTCTGTGAATCATCCTGCTGTGGAGTCGCGTCCTTGAGCTCTGGAGCACTTTGAGAAAATATAGATATATATATATAAACAAAAATGCCCGTGAGCATTAAGAAGGCACTTGACGTCACCCTGCGCCTCCGGCATGAATTACAGCAGGTCAGGAACTTTCCAATTCTTTATTTCTTTTGCCTACGCGTTTCGAGGCACGGAGGCCCCTTCTTCCTGGGCAGCTTTAAAACCTCACTGACGCTCACAGCAGATTTTGCCGGTTTAAATTGCAAACATGTCCCTGATGCACCTCCTCCCATCAAGTGTTGCTGCAATGTATCTTGGGACATGTAGTCCCGTCGTTTGAGTACAATTAGTAATGACTTTGAGTAAGTTCAGTCAAGGTTCCATTGTTACCAGTATTCTATTCCTGAGTGGATATGGAATCGTCCAACTGGCTGCTGTGGTTACTTGCAGAGTGATGTGCTGAAATATATATATATATTTTCACAGAAGAAAACAAAGATTAGAGGGACATTATAGTTAGTCTGACATTTCACTTGTACAAAGCCAGAGAAATTCAGCCGTTATAGTTAGCTGAGCTATTGCCCCTGCAATACAAAGCTTATAACCTCACATATGATATCACTCATGACATGGTCAGTGACATCACTGATGACATCTCAAAGTACATCATTGATTACATCATTCAGTGACTGTGAGTGTTTTTAAAACGTTCATGAGTGTTAGATATATATACATAGGTGTATTGGTGAATCAGCGGGTTTATGAGTGACTGTATGGAAGAGTCAGTGGGTGCATGACTGACTGTATAAGTGAGTGATTCGGTGTCACAGTGAATGTATGGGTGAGTGACTGGTTGTATGACTGTGTGTATCTGTCTGTCAGTTAATGTATAAGTGGGTGTATGAGTGTGTTAGTAGGTAGTCAATGGCTATATGGGTGATTGATCGGTTGCCTGACTGCGTCTATGGTTGTGTGGGTGGCAAGGTGTGTAGCTGCCTGTATGGATCAGTGAGTGGGTGAGTCAGTGGCTGTATGGGGTACTGTTGTGTGTGTGAAAGGTTGTATGAGTGTCTCTATTGCTGCATTGGTGATTGAGTGCATGTGTCAGTATGGGTGGTAACTGAGTATGTAAAAGGCAGTATACATGAGTGATGGGGTATAAGAGTGACTATACGTGAGTGAGTGAATGTGACAGTGGCTATATAGATAAGTGCATGCTTCTGTCAGTGACTGTATAGTTGAGTGAGTATGTGTTCCTATTTGTCTGAGTAAGAAAATGGGTGGTTGTGTAACTGTTTGAGTGAGTAAGTGGCTGTATGATTGACTGCATAAGTGAGTTCCTATGTGTGTGAGTAGTTTTATGGATGACTCCCTCAGCGTAACAGCCCCTCTATGCCTGTATGAGTAGATATGTCAATGGCTGTATTAGTGTGTGTGTGGGTCTCTGAGTGGCAGTATGGGTGGATGAGTGATTAGATGTGCGTATAGATCAATGCATCAGTGAGTGGGTGTGTAAGTACTGGTATGGCTCTGTGAATAGGTTTGTGAATGGTTGAGTGGGAGCGGCAGTGGGTGTATAAAAGATTGTACAGTGGTGTGAGTGGGTGCATCAGAGATGCTGTGGATGATGTCATGAGTGATGTTATTCGAGATGTCATCAGTGATGTCATCAGTGATGTCACTGACCATGTCATGAGTGATGTAATATGTGAGGTCATAAGCAGTGCATTGTGGGGGCGTGAGTTCTAGTAAGCTATAACGGCTGAATTTCTCTGGTTTTGTACGAGGGAAATGTCAGACTAACTATAACATCCCTCTAACCTTCGTTTTTTTCTGTGAATTTCTAAGGTTTTTAAAATGCAAATTCCTGACTATAATGTCCCTGAAACCTGTGTTTAATTTAGTGTATATCTAAGGTTTTTAAAATGCTAAGTTCTAACTAAAACGTCCCTGTAACCTTTGGTTTTTTTCAGTGAATTGCTAAGGTTTTTAAAATGCTGATTCCTAACTATGACGTCTCGGAAACCTGTGGTTCTTTCAGTGAATTTCTAAGGTTTTTTTAACCAGCAGTCACGTTTGCAGAGTGGTCGAGAAAGGGGGCTGGACCTCCGACCAGCTCTCAGGATTTCCCCTGTGTAGGACTTACGGGGGGTACCAGGAGCAGTGGCAGCCGGCACAGGTAAGCTTGGTGAGGCGGGGAGGGGTTTCAGTGGGGGAAGTGGACAGATGACGGAATAGGTAGAATTAAATAAATAATTAATATCTATTCTGTTGTCTGTCAACTTCGGCCCCCTGCCGCGCCCCACCCCACCGCGCTTATCTGCGCCAGCTGCGGCTGACCAGGAGGGCTTCTTGCCCATCAAAGTCCCTCTGGAGCCAATGGGACTTCATCCCCAACCAAGAGCATGCCAGGCGGCATGTTTGCAGAGTGGTAGAGAAAGGGGGAGTGGCCTGCTATCAGAACTCAGCATTACTACTGTGTGGGACTTACTAGAGGTAATACGAGGGGTAGTTGGCCCCCAAGGACATCCTCAGAAAGTTTCCAAAAACTACCCAGAGTTCTCTGCTTTTTGCATAATTTATAAATCACTCTATGCCTGAAAGAGTTTTGTTTTGACTTATATTGGGCGCTCCCTTGTGTCTGGACAACGCTGTACCTCTCTGAAGAGCTCTAATGAGAGCCAGGGGTTGCTAATATTAATTTCAGGTTGGCTTGGATGGTATTTTACCAATCCAAAACTGTAATACTGTGCCTGGAGTGGTAAAAGGCTTTGGTCATTTTACAGCTCGGCATGGATAGCACTGTGCCAATCCTGTGCTTAAAGACTTTGCTGTAGAAATAGCAAACGACTTTGTCCCTTTCTATCTCAGCATGGATGGCACTGTGCTAATCCTATGCTTAAAGACTGTGATAGAAAAACAAACATTTGAGGTGAACAAATTTAGAGTGTCACTGGTGTTGAGGGTGCTCTATACAGGAGCTCCTTTCCACCTAAACTTGAGAACTACCCAGAGTTATCTGCTTCTTTTGCATAATTTATTTGTCACTCTATGCCTAAAACGTTTTTTATATATTTATATATATATACACACACACCACACACACACCCATCCATCCATCCTTGTGGGGACTATGTGTGAATACCTGTCTTGTCGGGACTAACCTTTCCCAATGTTTTAAAAATATACTAATAACAGAAAAAAAAAATTATTATATAGGATCCTGCTGCAAATATATTGTTATTTAATCACGCGCACAGAACCATCTTTGTGGGGATTTTTCAGTACTTTACCAATATTACATGGAAGTTTAGATATATATGAATATCTCTTTGTGTCCTAGGAGCATCCAGCAAATGAATTTTGATGATAATGCATTTCTTAGTAGAAAAATATAGTATATAAAGTCCATGGAAAGGGATTTACAGATATCTAGTCCATTGTTTTTTTTTAAATAATTATTTATATTGAAACAAACATTGGTTCATATAAACAATACAGAGGGCACATTGCTTAAAAAGAATAGTGACATACGGAGGAAGAAAATCAAGGTTCAACATGAAAGGGGAACATCACGGGGTAAGGGGGACATTTGGTTCTGAACCAGGTGGTGTACAGATTTCTCCTCTATAATTATTCCAAGGGCCCCAAATGCGCACCCATTTTCTAGTCTATTGTTGAGTTCTCACAAACATTAAGGCAGAGGTCTTCAAACTTTTTTCCTCTGAGCCCCCTCTAAGCAAAATATTTTGAGGTCAGACCCCCTCTAAAACTTTATGGAAAAAATTTGGGGAGCTGGAGAGACTTGGCTGCATTCAGGGCTTGTGAGATGATTTCAGGAGTACTTTTTCTGTAGCTCATAAACCGCACTAAATGTGAGAGTTATAAAACAGCAAATGTATCAAACAAAAACATGTGTTATCCCAAACATACTGCTCCTCATAATTGGGGTGTTGTAAGTCCCTCACACTCTTGGACCCCAATGCAACTACACTTGCTGCACTCCTGAATAGTACGCTATCTCCTCTGCATCTTTAACCTCTTCCCCACCATGACGGACCATCACCTCGGTCCTAATGCTAGAAAGGAAAATAAGCTCCTATGTCCCTTTTTAAAGGTCGACGGTCATAATTGTAATGCAGAGGGCCCCTCTGACCCTTGGGCCCCAGTCCTGCTGCATCTACTTCCTTAATGATAACCAGCGGTTGTCACTCGCACACCTGGCATCAGTACCCACTTCCCTAATGAATGGCCCTTTTAAAAAAAAAAAAAAGACCACTTATATTGTCCTCTTCTTTGGGGTATCTCTCTGAAGAAGCTGTCTCTATGTAAACATAAAACATAAACATAATCATAAAAAAGAATGAGTCTCCATATAGTGCTCCCTATTCTGGGCCTTCTCTTTGACAATATCTATGAATCTCGCTCCTTTCCTCGGTTTCCTGGACCATTGCTGTGAGGCCCCAGTGGTCGAGAGGATTAGGGCTCTGCATCTGAATGCATCCCTGATGGCCTACCTGCCACCCCATGGACTCCAGTTCCACACAAAAAATCTGTCCCTGAATCGTTAATGCTGACTTTGAGGTGCCTCTGTCTGAAAGCGAAGGGTGTGGTGGTAGTACAGAAAGGTGAAAAAGAAACAAGCGTTCTTACCAGCTGTTGATTGAGTCACTTAAAGCCAGGGCCACTGGAATTATGAGTTTCTGCAGCAGCAGCGTTTTCCACATAAATATGAGTTTACCACATTTGCTACATAATCTGCTGCATATTCTGCAGATTTCAACAACAAAAAAACTTGATTCTAGCTCAAACGGAACAAAGGTTACTTAAAACGTGGCAAAGTGTTTCGTCGCAGTGGAAGGAACTTGGCAAAGATTGACTAGTAATCTTGTAGTTGCTTAATGCTGTATTTGGGTGTGAAACTGGTACTAATGAGGTGAAATATTTCCCCTGACAACGTTACCATGAGTTAAAATGACAAAATAATGAAGTAATGCTAACCACAAAATGTGGCGCATTGTGCTGCATAACTTACCTTTTCTTGCTGCATAATTTAGTCAACCTGCCGCATAATGTGGTTCTCTCCTGCTGAATAATTCAAGTGGCTCTGCTTAAAGCTTCATGGTGGCAAAGATGTATTCTTTTTGAGATGTAATGTAGGGGTGTTATCAGCTGAGATCTGGAATAATGGAGACACAACAGTGTCTGCTTTACATACAGTTTAATTACTTATTACTAAAAAGTATATTTTGTAAGAACTTGTTTTAGCTCAATCACTGCATCATTTTGCAGCAGCCTTGATTAGACTATGTAAATACTATTTTAAAATAATGACTTACATATTCACAGTGCCTTCTGCCACAGGCTGTGACCTTTTTTGTTCCTCTGTGTTTTTGTTCCCCTCCGGTCTCTCCCGGCCCCTGCCGCGCTTCCCGCCACCTCCCCGCTCCCCGCCGCTGCCCCCTGCGGCCCCGCCCCCTTCCCTATACAGCCCTACCCATTTGCCGCCCCGCTCCCGCCTCCCAGCTGCTCCTCCCTCGCTCCGCCCCCCCACTCTCCACTTATGGCAGAGTGGCAAACGCGCAGCGTTGACGCTCAGCGGGCGCGCCCTAAGCGCGCCGAAGGTGCACCAAAGGTAAGCCCGTCTGCGCCCGTCCGCGCCTGGACCGCGCCCAGTGCCAGGACCCCTGGCCCCCGCAGCGCCCACCCCACCCGCCGGACGTACGACGCCGCCACCCTCAACGCACTCAACACCGGCCGATCCCCTGGATGCTACCGAGCCACCCCGAGACGCACCCACGGACCCTTCAGCTGCCACGCCTGCAAGTTCACCTGCACCCGGACCGGCACTGCACCATCACCCACCAAGCCGAACACCAGCAGCAACCACCTGAAGTGCATCCTGCTCAACACCCGCTCCGTCCACAGACACGCCGTTCAACTCTGGAGCCTCCTCGACACCACAGCCCCTGACGTCGCCTTCCTCACGGAAACCTGGTTGAACGACTCCTCAGCACCCGACATCGCCATCGCCATCCCGGATGGATACAAGATCACCCGTAGGGACCGCGTCAACCAGATGGGAGGAGGCATCGCCATCATCTACAGGGACACCATCCGCATCACGACCAACACCGACGACACACTGACATCCGCCGAACACCTGCACTTCCAGATCCACACCGACCCCAAGACCACCCTCAGAGGCACCCTCATCTACCGACCCCTGGGACCACGCACACAATTCAGCGACGACATCGCCGACTTCATCAGCCCGCACGCCCTCCCCTCCGCTGACTACATCCTCCTCGGAGACATCAACTTCCACCTGGAGAACAACAACGACCGCAACACTACCACCCTACTTGACAACCTCGCCAACCTCGGACTCAAGCAGCTGGTGTCCACCCCCACCCACCTCGCCGGACACACACTCGACGCTGTCTTCTCATCCAGCAAGGACATCGTCTTCAGCCACGCCACCGGACTCCACTGGACGGACCACAGCTGCGTCCACTTCACCTTCAGAAGAACCACGACCCACCACCACCAGCAACAGGTTGCTCGTAGAAGCTGGAACAAGATCACAGCAGACCAGCTCGCTGCTTCCCTGAGCCAGCACCCTCCCGCCAGCTCAGCGAACCCCAGCCAGGCCGCCGACAACCTCACGAAGTGGATCAGCAACTGCGCGGACGAACTCGCCCCACTGAAGACCCCGCCTAGCAGACCCGGCAGCAAGAAGGCCCCATGGTTCACCGACGAACTCAAGAGCTCCAAGAAGAACTGCCGAGCCCTCGAGAAAGCCTGGAGAAGGGAGCCAACACCGGACAACATGACTGCCCTCAAGCTCGCCACCCGGAAGCACCATCAACTGATCCACGCCACCAAGAAAACAGCATTCATGGACCGGCTGGACAACAACGCACACAACTGCAAGGAACTCTTCAACATCGTGAAAGAGCTCTCCAACCCCAACGCCGGAACCAACGACATCACCCCATCGCAAGACCTCTGCAACTCCCTCGCCTCCTACTTCCACAACCAGATCGCAAACATACACAACAGCTTCAGCACACAACCAACGCTCCCCACGACCGCACCAACGCCCCCCACCACCACCCTCAACGCCTGGACCCCGATCAACACAGAAGACACCACCCGCACGATGAACACCATCCACTCCGGATCTCCGACCGACCCCTGCCCTCACCACATCTTCAACAAGGCCGACGCTGTCATCGCTCCCCACCTGCGGGACATCATCAACACCTCCTTCGACACCGCCACCTTCCCTGAGAGCTGGAAGCACGCCGAACTCAGCGCTCTACTGAAGAAGCCAACAGCGGACCCCACCGAACTCAACAACTACCGCCCCATCTCGCTCCTCCCGTTTCCAGCCAAAGTCATCGAGAAGACCGTCAACAAGCAGCTGGCCGCCTTCCTCGAGACGAATGGATCCCTCGACCCCTCACAGTCTGGCTTCCGAGCCAACCACAGCACCGAGACCGCCCTCATCGCTGCCACCGATGACATCCGAGCCCTGCTGGACAACGGAGAAACGGCGGCCCTCATCCTCCTTGACCTCTCCGCAGCATTCGACACTGTCTGCCACCGCACCCTAGTGCAGCGCCTCAGCAACGTCGGAATCCAGGAGAAGGCACTGGAATGGATCATCTCCTTCCTCAGCGGAAGGACACAGAGAGTCCGCCTACCACCGTACAAGTCAGAGGCCACCGAAGTCATCTGCGGCGTCCCTCAAGGATCCTCGCTCAGCCCCACCCTCTTCAACGTCTACATGAGCCCCCTCGCGGCCATCGCACGCCAACACAACCTCAACATCATCTCCTACGCCGACGACACCCAGCTGATCCTCTCCCTGACCAACGACCCCGCCGCCGCCAGAACCAACCTCCACGAAGGGATGAAAGACGTAGCCGAGTGGATGACGACCAGCCGCCTGAAACTGAACTCAGACAAGACGGAAGTCCTCATCCTGGGCTCCTCGCCCTCCGCCTGGGACGACTCCTGGTGGCCCCCCGCCCTGGGCACCGCACCCAAACCGACAGACCACGCACGCAACCTGGGCTTCATCCTGGACTCCTCCCTCTCCATGACCAGACAAGTCAACGCCGTCTCCTCATCATGCTTCAACATCCTACGCATGCTACGCAAGATCTTCCGGTGGATCCCCACCGAGACCAGGAAGACGGTCACCCAGGCCCTCGTCACCAGCCGACTGGACTACGGCAACGCCCTCTACGCCGGAACCACCGCCAAGCTCCAGAAGAGACTCCAGCGGATCCAGAACGCCTCAGCCAGACTCATCCTCGACATACCCCGACGCAGCCACATCTCCGGACATCTGAGAGACCTGCACTGGCTCCCCGTCAACAAGAGAATCACCTTCCGTCTCCTGACCCACGCACACAAAGCCCTACACGACCAAGGCCCGAGCTACCTCAACAACCGCCTCAACTTCTACGCTCCCAAACGCCACCTCCGATCGACCAGTCACGCCCTCGCCGCCGTCCCCCGCATCCGAAGAGCGACAACAGGAGGAAGGACCTTCTCCTACCTGGCCGCCAAGACCTGGAACTCCCTCCCGACCGACCTGCGCCTGACCCAAGACCACCTGTCCTTCAGGAAGAAGCTCAAGACCTGGCTGTTTGAGCAGTAGCGGCACCCCCCCCCCCCCCCCCAAAGCGCCTTGAGACCCTCCGGGTGAGTAGTGCGCTCTATAAATACCTTGATTGATTGATTGATAACACTAAAAACAGGGCCACTGGAATTATGTGGCAGGAGAAGGTCAAATTATGCAGTGGGGTTGACTAAATTATGCAGCAAGCAAAGGCGAATTATGCTGCATAATGCTGCATATTTTGTAATAGCATTACTGAATTTTTGTTGTAATTTTTACACTTGTTAACACTGTGCTGGCATATATTGCCCCTCATAAGTACCAGTTTAACACCCACATATAACAATAAGCAACAGAAAGCTGACCAGTCAAACTTTACAAAGGACCTTCCACTGCGGGGTAACATGTGTTGCTGCATTTCTAGGTCCCTTTTGAACCGTTTGAGCTAGAAACTATTTTTTTTGTTAAAATCTGCAAATTATGCAGCAGTTGATGGATTATGTGGCAAATGTGCAAAATCCAGAGCAAAATGCCCAAACCGCAAAATTGCATAATTCCAGTGGCCTATGGGCACAGCAAGGGTCGCGTGTGATCGCTTCCAGGCCTCACCACTTACTTAAAGTTGTGCTCAGATGTCTGTGTGCTTGTTGTGTGAGGAGCAGTCAAGTCCCGTCAGGAAACAAGTATTTACAATGCAATAGGTCTCGTATTTACGCGAGTTTGAGCTATTGGCATTGTAAATGACAATGCCTTTTATTTATGTTTTGGTTTTTAAAACATAAATAAAACACTGTTATTTACAATGCTAATAGCTTAAACTCTTGCAAATGCTAGACCTATTGCATTGCAAATGCTTATATTTACTGCTCGTGCTGCGCCCGTGTAAACACAGTGCAAACACTTATCTTGCACTCAAAATCAACATGTTTATCACATCATTTTGTCTGTTGTCTGATTGCAACCTTTGCAGAGTGCTTGCCTCCTTCATGTCTCCATTGTCTGATTGTCTCAGTTAACGTGAGGCTACCACCTCTCCAGATAATGGAGCGTTCAGGGCATGCACCAGACTACCCCTTGTGAAGACCAGAGGGATTGTAAACCATTGTCGACTCGTTATCACCGAACCTGTCAAATACAATCATTTACCAGCGTTTTACTGGTTCTTTTCTCATAGAAAATAGCTGTATCTGTTTACTCATTCCGAGCCCGAGAAAACAGGAGTACAAAGAGCATTTCTATTGCTTTCCACCCCAATTCCAGCCATATTAAACCCATGTCCATCTCAATAGTCAAAAACACAGAAATAAGAGTGGTGTGTTAAAGTTATTTGCTTTTTGCCCTAATGGATGTAGGAAGCCTTCCCTTCCCATACATCACAGTAACAGCAGCAAAACCTACGATCACAAAATTATGGCCCGTGGATGGAGTTAGGCATGCAGAGCCATGTACACCCTGTGGCATTAGTGGGGAGGAGCAGTAGTTTAAACTAGCTCAATAGGCCCCCAAAGACATTTGGGATAAAAGAGCTGAAAGGTGTTTGTTAACTCTTTTCTGGTATAGCACATTTATTGAACCAAACACATTTTGGCACAGATGGTATGGGCAGCTATAAAAATGCATATCCAGCCCATTCTTAAACAAGCTTTTGCAATGCAATAGGTCCCGCATTTTCAACACTTTGAGCTATTGGTAATGTAAATGACAATGCCTTTTATTATTGCGGGTTTTTTAAACGCATAAATAAAAGCATCTCAGTTACAATGCCAACAGCTCAAAATCTTGCAAATGCGAGACCTATTGCATTGCAAATGCTTGTCTTTAGAGCAACCTCTTTAACCCTGCCAGCAAACTCACTGACCCCCGCCCCCACGGCACTCCGAGTGAATGAAGACAGCCTGGAAATGCAGAAAGTAAACATCGCTGCACTTCCAGGCCTTATTCATTTGCATGTAATTGCAGACGTGTTTGCTCCCCCTTGGGAACCCATCCACGCCACCCCAGGGGGGCACGCCCCACAGTTTGAAGACCTCTGCATTAAGGGATAAGGAAACAACAAATTGTTAAATTCATGTATAGGCCAAAGAGCATGCAGTGTGGTCAGATGGGAAAGTCAAGTTGAGATTACCTTTTTTTTTTTTACATCAACTTCACTATTGTCTTGGTATGGCTGTACAATAATGGTCCCCAAAGATATGGCATGTGATTATAGTAGTGTTCTAGAGGTCACAGAGGGAGTGTGTCATTTTCAAGCCCCCGCAGAGATAGTGCATGATTATATTGATGCCCAGGTTCCCACTGATACAGTGTTTAATTACAATCAAACTCAAGTCCTCGTTTGATTAAATTTATGTTAAAGACCCCACAGAGATGGTGTGTCATTATAATAACACTCACTTCTCTGTAGAGATAGTGTGTGATGATAGTTATGTTGAAGTTGCATGAGAAAGTGTGTCATTGGGGTGATGCCCAGGTTGCTACACAGATAGCATTTCATTATAGTCATGCTCAAATCCTCCAAAAGATAGTGTCTGCCCAGGTACCTAGAGATATAGTGTTTGGTCATAGTCATGTTCAAGTACCCCTAGAGATAGTTTACAATGATTGTGATGCTGCAGTTCATGAAGAAACAGTAATTCCCAGGTCCACACGGGGATATTGTGTGATTACAGTTATGTTCAAGTCCCCACATGGATAGTGTGTGATTATAGTCATGTTCAAGTCCCCACGTAGACAGTGTTATGTAGTGTTATGATTGACATATTTAGGTTGCTGGAGAAATGATGTATTATATTTGCCATGCTCAGATCCCTGCAAAAATGATATGTGATTATAATGATGCTGAGTTGGAGTCTCATATAGTGTGTGATTATAGTCATGCTCTAGTCCTGAAGAGGTATTATGAGATTATAGTGACGCACAGGTTCCCACAGAGATAGTGTGTGATAAAACTCATGTTCAAATCCCCAAAAGGATAGTGTGCGATGGATTATATTGCTGTCCAGGTCGCCACAAAGATAGTGTGTGATTATAGCATTACCACTGTAACTAAAGAGTAAGTGTGTGATTATTAATATGCCCAGGTCCCCACAGCAATAGTGTGAATTTAGACATGTCCCGGTCCCCACAGAGATAGTGTGTGATTATAGAGCTGTCCAGGTCCCCACAGAGACGGTGTGTGACTATAGTATTACTATGGTCACCAAAAAGAATGTGTGTGATTATAAACAAGCCCAGGTTTCCGCAGAAATAGTGTGTGATTATAGGGATGTACAAGACCCCACTGAGATAGTGTGTGATTATAGACATGCCAAGATTTCCCTCGAGATAGTGTGTTATTATAGGGATGTACAGGTCCCCACAGAGATAATGTGTGATTATAGGGATGTACAATTCCCCACAAAGATAATGTGTGATTATTGATCTGCCCAGGTCCCCACAGAGATAGTGTGTGATTGTAAACATGCCCCGGTCCCAACAGAGTTAGAGGCCCATCAGAATGTCGGGCGGATCGCCACCGCGATCCGCCCAACATTCTTTCCCACCTGCATGCCAATTCTCCCCCCCGCCATATTACTATGGCGGGGGGGACCCCGGCGGACGGAAAGACAGTCCGCCGGTTTTCGGCCGGTAGGCAATCTGCCCGATTGCCTACCGGGCGGAAAAGCTGTTAACATGGTTGCGGTGTCTGGTAGACACTGCCATCCATATTAATATGCAGGTGGGGAAATGCCTTTCCGTGGTGGCAACGCCGCCATGGAAAGGCATGCGGTCTTTGACATTGGGGGCCTGTAGCGAGCCCCCAGGGATTCTGGGGGGTGAGGGGTGCACATGGGGGGTACCTATTGTATGGAGATAGTGTGTGATTATAGACATACCCATGTGCCCACAGAGATAGTGTGTGATTATAGACATGCCTAGGTCCCCACAGAGATAGTGTGTTATTATAGGGATGCACAGGTCCCCACAGAGATAGTATGTGAGTATAGGTATGCACGGGGAGAGTGCACAGTGATAGTGTGTGATGATAGGCATGCTCAAGTCTCCACAGTGATGTGTGTAATGATAGGGATGTTGAAGAACCCATACGGATCATTTTAGTCTGGTGGCTTATTAAACTGACAAATCCTCTTGAGGGATATGTGTTTCCCCTCTCTCTCTCAAATGTTTGAATCCTTGTGCTTCCACTTAGCTTTTCATACTTTCAGGGTTCATACAATAAGTACCATTTACTTGGATAACACTAAACATATGATAGTCAGCAGCAAGATACCCGTAGGTGTGAATGTGTACTTTATATATAGTTGATGTGATGTAATAATAGAGGTGGGTACTTAACAACCACCAGAGATAGACTGGAATTATCCTATATCTATTAATCCCACTTCAAACACATCATTAACTAATTTAAAATGTGTCCCTCCAGGAAGGTCCATACTTCCTTAAAGATCCAAGTATCTGAGTTGTCAATCTCTTCTCTAGCCACCTTCCTATGAAATCTAGTCTCCATCAGGAGGATAAAACTGTATTTCTGATCGCAAAAAATTCCCCATTCTGATTTCTTCTGACCCTTTAGGATTATTACAATAAAGAAATAGATCTAGGAACTGGCACATCATTATAATTTATGTCTCTATAATTCAAAAATGTAATGATACTCCCCTCATAAAGCTATTGTTTCTCTCAAAGTATTTCTTCTACGTGCTCTTATGGCTCTTTCTGGCTACCCAGGCTGACACTCTATAAATACCTATATATATGTACATAAACCTTCTTTAACAAACTTAAAACATTAACTGTGTATGGAAGCACAAATTCTGTAATTGGGTTTATGGATGGGGCTAGCTGTCGTTGGTGCAAGAGTAGAACAAAATCCCATTAGCAGAGGTACATCCACCTTTTAATGGGAAAAGACATTCTCAAAATGTGCCCAGGTGAAACATGGGAAATTTTCACAAAGTTGAAACATCCATTTGAGAACAAACCTTTTATATTTGGAGTGTAGAATAGAAATTCTTAGACAAGGCCTCTGGTTTTTTTTGTACAAGAGTAGGGAAAGGTACTTTGGCTGTGTGGTGCAACAGCCTTCTTCATTGAAAAAGGCACCTTCTCAGAAGTACCCAAGTCAACTAGAAGAAACCTACTCAGCCCTTAAGGTCTTGTTATTTGAAGGCCAAATCATATACAAGAGTCTTACAAATTGTATTCCTGAACTGAACCGGTATGCTCATTGTGTACGAGTAGAGAAAGTCACTTTGGCCGATGTACAGCTGTTTCATGGGAATAAAAGTCTCAGAATGCTCCTACTTTAATTATAGGAGTGTTTTGCAATGTTAACAAAAACATTTTTGAGGTGTGGGCCAAATGTTGTTCATCAGTGTGTGTGGGGTATAAAACTAGGCTTCCTTAAAGGGGGCTGGTTAATCCTTTGTTTAGGAATAGAGAAACATAATTTGATATTCATGCACTAGCTGTTTTTGTGTGAAAAGAATCCTTAAAAAGTGCCCCTGTTAAAGATAGGAGTCCTTCACAAAGTTGAAAAATATGTTTTCAGCAGTGGGCATTTTGTACATAGAGTCTTAAATACTATGGTGCCGATTACGATATTGGCTGTAAAGCCTCCGACCTTTGGTCCGAGGTTTTACGACTGACATCATCGGTTTCAATTCCGACCGGCTGATTATGATACAGCCGGTCAGAATTGAAACCGGCCAGTCATTCCGGCTGGCTCCTGCCAGTTGGAAGCGGCCTGTAACCCACATGGACGGCGGTTTACACCATCTGGATTACGATGCAATGTTTCCAGCAGGGTATTCATGCCGGTCTTTCCGACATGGAATCCCTGTTGGAAAGCATGTTTGGGGGCCCCTGGCAGGGCCCCCTTTCCCTTATGGCCTCCGGTTGGGGGGGTGAGAGGGCACTTAATCCCTGCACCTTTTGGCAGGCACCTTGAGGTACCTGCCACGGGGTGCAGGAATTAACACAACCTCCCATTTCCGTATGGGAGCTTGTGTTATTGCCGGTTTACAGTCGTAACACATGCTCCCATAGGGAAATGTGTCAATGCGACCGTACTAACAGGAATTGTTTACTTCACTTATTGAGGACAAGCAGCACAAATGTTATTAAAATGTATTTAACATGTACATTAAGAGACACACAGCCTACTTTGACTCACTATGTCTGATACAAGCCAAAAAAATTGAAAACATTGAAGAGGGTCTCAAAAGAAGACTGGGGTCACTAAAGTGTTGCATGCCATGTACATTTGTATATAGTATAACACTGCATTCCTTTTCTGGCCAGCCAGCCAGTTGCATAAGCTTTTCATGCAACCCAGACCAGGCTGTGTGCAACCTCTCCAGTGGCTTGCACTGCCAGGGAAGGCTGGTATCAACAAAGCCATCTGCTGTTTGGTTAGATCAAGTGTCCTTGTTGCACTACCAATGCCTATTTATCTTTCTGAGGTGCATGATTTTCAATCATTCGAGTCAATGCTGCATTTCAGGCTGATCTTCAGTGTACCAGTTGTTATTCTTTAGAGGCCCCACATTTGGATTGATGGAGGCAAAGTAAACAGTGGCAGGGTATGTTTTCATTCAAGGTCGGCTAGATTGTCACCAGGAGTATCCATGTGGGGGTTCAGGCACTTTGAGGAGCATTTGGGTAAAGCCTTCAGGATACATATTGTTCAGAGTGCTTCATGAAAAGGATAGGCCATGACATTTTATGTTTGCTACTTAATTCAATACTGATGCAGAATGTAGTTTTATAGTCGACACTCCAAGGAAGATGATGGATTTCAAGGAGATGGATCTCCAATTTTAGGGCGAACAATAGGTTCAGATTAAGTCCACCTTCAAGGGTTGGTTCATTGATTAGTTGAGAGAAACTAAGTGAGTCAATTTCCTCAGTGATGTTCTGACTCTGTGAAGCAGATTTATCAGCACTTTGTGCCATTGCAAAGTCACGTAAAATGTTGATGAAGTAGTTACTTTCCAGTACATTTTCTTTTTTTTGCTCGCACAGAAGTCCTTAAAGTGACACACAGATAACGATTTGCACTACTTTGCTACAAGTGGGTGGCCATGGGTGTTCCCACACTACCACTCATGGTTTTTGTTTCAAAGCCATATCATCTGCAATTGTTAGGCAGGGTTTTGCATCAAACATTTCATATGCTGCATGTGTGCTGCACTGTACAGCACACATCCAGTCTGTGAAAAGTTTAAATATCTGTCTAGGTGTTTACTGGAAGGACCACTTTCAAGTACCAAACCTATGGTAGATACTTTGCACTGGGAAGAAATCAAAAGCAACTTATCTTAATACATATGGCTATGTGCTTATCTCTTCAACAAGCAAAACGCAGCACGGTTGTATGACATTTCACGGTTGTAATGTCATACAACTCTGCCAATTACTACGCATTCCTTTTCCACGCATGCCTTTACCACGAAAATATACATTTACCATGCATGCTTTTAGCATGCATGCATATTCCAATTAAAATAAGTATTATTAAGGTAAGTGTTAAACATATATCTATTTTTATATTACTTTGAGCCAGTGGTTGCGAGTGGGTGCCACTGGTACTCATTTTTGGAGACTGGCACTTATTTTTCTGCATAAGACATTTTTTGATAGCAAGAGGGGCAAACAAAGTGGAAAGACGGAAAAAAGAGGAAGACAGAAAAACCATGACAAGAGAGTTTTTAGTATTGGATAAAAGGCATGAGAAAGCCTTGTTTGTTATTTTCTTGTAGAATTACCACCCACTAAAATCGTGTTCGATGTAGGAACATCAGCCGACTCTTGACCAGCGAGGTAGAATTCCATACTGTTATTCCCCTCCACCTGACTCATAATCAGAGTCTTAGTGGGTTCCCATAGGTATTGTGACTAAAATTGTTTGGGTGTGGTAGTTAGCCATAATCCACATCATTCCAGTAGTTGTGGTAGCAAGAGTTACTGCTCATACAGGAATTTATTGGGCCACTCATAATGAGGGTATTAAAGTATTCTAAAGAACACATATTTTGTTCCAAAACATTCACCAACGTATAGTTTTTGAGTCAAGTGTACTCAGTGTTTTAATAACAGCCAACGATTGTTATTCTTGCCAGGGAAACATTGCACCCCGTTCACACGACAGTGGGACAGGAGGCCCTTTCTGATGTGCAGGGTGGCCCAGCATTCAGCTGTAAATTAATAACAAAAGTACACACAAGGCCAGTTAACCAAGATTATTGTGCCACCTGCAAACTCTTCGAAATGGCCAACTGAGCAAATATGCGTGAAAGGAGATTTCATATTCTGCTGCTTTAATATGATAACACGTCCGAGCAGAGTATCTAAAAGGAGCTTCTACAGTACTGTCAGACATTCCCCGATCCCCCAAAAGAAAAGGGTAATCACATACCTGCATGCCAGTCTTTGAAAACTCCACAAATGCTCAATTGAAAAGTTCCATCTTATGTTGTTGAAAATATGATGTGTGATACAAGCATTTTCTGGATATTATGTTATTAGAAACATCTTTTTTCATATATAATTACACATCACAAAAGGATATATAATTATGAAAATAAAATAACGATACAGTAAATAAAATAACTCAAACTATTAAAACAGACAATGCATACAAACTATAAAATGTATGGTGTTACCAGGGATAATATCATAAATTAACAACTTAACATAACTGTATGCCATACATTAAATACCGGGGGCCTCATTTACATCTTTTTGGTGCAGGGCAGCTCGGCAAAGCTTGTTGCTGTGTTGTCCTGCGTCAAAAGTAAAGGGCAGGAATGCACACCACCTATGAGATACAGTACATTCCTGTCCTCTTTCACTGCGCTGGCACACAAATGGCTGCCTTGATCCAATGCAGGCACCCTTGCACCATGTGTCTGCGTTGTAGGAATTATTGTTTCTGTGCAGGAAGGTATACCTTCCTGACAAAAAACAATCAATGGCGGTGTTTTCCTCTTTCTATGTGGGCTGCTCTTTATGCCACCCCTGGAGAGGCATATGGTTTTGACGCATTCTCAGATTTACACTATGTTGTAAATCTGGGAATGTGTCAAAATCCATTGGGGGCACCCAATGAAACGCCCATGGCACGCCTCCCTGATGTGGGTTGAGGCAATGCAGCAACTTGCGCTGCCTTACACCATATCTACGAGGCCATGAGAAGCTATGCAGTGTAGCTTTGCATGGCCTTGTAGATATGGGTTTGCACTCTGCGCCACTGGAGCATCAAAAGAAGTGACGCTCCAGTGGCACACAGAGCTTGTATATAAGCCCCCCGGTTCTTAGTTGCCATTCTACTCATGAACCCATATTATGCAATACCTCAAAAACTCGGTACCAGCGATATCTTACAGTAAAGCTGAAAATAGATGTGAAGTATCCTAGTTCCATGACTAGAATGTACCAAATGTGTCAGGTCCCGTGGTAGTAGGTGACTACTGGGAAGTGTTCGTGATAGATACTGATATTTACCACCATTGTTTTAAAACTTACAAATATTTCATTAAATTTGGAGACTAGTTGTTCATTTTCTAAACTTGTCTCAAAGGTTGCATAAGCGAGTAGTCAAGGCTTTTAAAGAGATTAGAACTCAAAAACACTATGAGTTATAATCACACACATAAACTCAATCTAGAACTCCGTTATATCTTTTAAAATTGCCTGAGTTAGAGGAGGGGATTCAAAATGAAAACCCTAAAATGTACCATAGTAACTATGTGACTATGTGACTCATAATATCCCTGCTGCCAAATAAACATTTTCTGATGTCTCGCACATAGAGCATCTCTGCGCAGACAGTGTCTCTCTACACATGCAAAGGGGGAGATTTACTGAGATTTTGCGCCGCAAATCGGCAAAAAATCTTTTTTCTCAATTAGCGCTGGAAATAATGTTAAAAGTAATGCGAAGCAGCGCATAGCGCTGCTTCGCATTACTTTGCGCCATGGAGGCGTACCAAGGGTGGTGCATGGGCGTTCCCATGCAACCACCCAAGGTTTCTCAGGCTAAACCCAATTTACCAAACAAGGTAAATGGGGTTTAGCGTGAGAAAACTCTACCCTTGAAAGTAGACGCAAGGAAGGAGAAATGCTTTAATTTCTCCTTCCTTTACCGACTTTGCATCTGTGCTGCACTCTACAGAACATATACAAAGAGGGAAAAGGTTTGCAGTGAGTCTCAGCATAGTATTTTGTACTGGAAGGGTATTCTTCCAGTACACAACCTATGCTAGACTCATCGAGACACTCTTGCACCATGGCGCAAAGTGTCTCTGTGGCGCACGGCAGCTGATTTCTGCTCCTGCACTAGTGAAAGGGGAGGAGAGTGCCTTATTTTAGTAAAGAGGGCGCTCTCCTCCTCTCTCCTTTTCATGTAGCGCAGTGCAGCATTTGTGGCTGCTGCACTGCGCTACGTGAAAAGTTGGTAAATCTCCCCCAAAGAGTCCTGCGACGTGAAAATGGAAAGTGGGCCATTCTAAGCACCATAGTTGTAAATATACATAATTCTTTAAAAGTTTGAGAACAACACAAGTTAAAAGACTGTCGTTTGATACATCTCATTTGGTTTTTTGTCATGCCTTTTAGTATTCCAAAACTTGATTTGAAATCTTAATGAAAACTTTGTTCCAGTTACATGTAAAGCATGTTGAGGTCAATCGCCATCCATAGATGTAGTTGTCCATGTTTTAAGTTGCCTAGGGGGAAGCGCACAGATCCTTTTCAGTGCATTATAGGGGATTTACTTCGTGGCAGAACAATATTTGATGTGGAAAGATCAGTAAACTGAAAAATGTATTACTAAAAATAGAAAAGCTACTCAGCGAGTGCTCTTGTAAAGGGTTCGTTTATGAAAAATGCCAACATTTAATTACTGGAAAGGTCCCGCTCCAGAAAACACATTTGGCATGCAGTCAGCATTTGTGCATGAACGCGTACAACATGTTTATTTAAGCAAGAGTTACTAACATTGTCACTGTTTCTGGAAAAATCGTCTTCACTTTAAAATGAGCTATAATTCCTTTTCTAGGACAGCTGCTTCCGAAGCAAGTTGGGTTTTATATGTAAGTCATATAGATATGGGGACACAACTCTGAAAATGTTTATTTTTCAATGTAGAAAAATCATTGATATCATGCTGGTGTGCTGTGCTTTTGTCGAGGTGTCTGCATTTCACCTACAGACATTTGCCTAAAAAACATGTGAAGCGTCGGTATTCCTTCGGGTCAAATATGCGCTTTATAAAGTTGCAGACATCTTTGGCGAGGAGAGGAAAGGGCTGGGCTGGAGCTGGGAGTGTCAAGATCTAGGCACTTTGTCATGTAGAGTGCCCCTGGCAGTGACCCATTCACACCTGCTCCCGGTCAGCCTCAGACATGACAAAAGACGCCTTCACCTGCAGATCACCAGGAGGGGGAGGGGCGCCACAAAGGATGGGGCACAGATGAAGTTCATTCGTTTACAGGGACGAGGAGAGGGTGCTTTCAGAACTGTGATAAGTGGCATTTGAGCACACTAAAAAGCTCACTTCGAAAACCATTCTAAAAATCGAAAGTAAGCCGTTTCTAAGAAAATAAACACAAGTGCATACCTAGGAAAATGTTAATTGACGCTTTTGAAATTTTGAATCTATTTTTTTAAAATAATACAATCTATACTCCTTCATTAAAGAGATGATATTCCTAAAAAATATATTCTGCTTTTGCTTTGGTCATGATTTTTCAATTATTTGAATTTTATCTGTATAGAAACGTTTTCCATTACATACTGTCGAATTGGTTTCTGGATGCAAGTTTCTAGGAATTTTTTTGCCTTTTAATTGGGAAAATTAGCCCTTAGAAGCTGGAATCTCAAACATTTTGTGTTTACTCTTTATAATCTGTACTTTGTAGTTTAGCTTTTCTGATTTAGGACTACAAGCCTCGGGATGCAAAATATAAAAACTAACACAAGGCAAGTGCCTGCTAATAGATGGCTTGATGGTTTATAAGCCACATGCTTCTCAGCCTAGAATACCAAGAAGATACTTTATTTGAAATTAACCCCTTTTAGCCAGGAATGAGCATGGATTGACACATCACACCATTAAACTCTCAATCAATCAATTAATACATCTTATTCGAATTTTACAAAGAAATCCAAAAAAGAATGAAATCACAAAAATACAGTATTTTTGTTACATTAAACTCTCATTTTATCCCATTCAAGGAAAGCGTAGACCGGATGCACTGTCTCCTATGTCTGAAACTAATGTCATTAGAGGCAAAAGCCAGTATCTATGACAAAAAACATTTCACTCGCAGGCCATTGGGGATGTGAAACAAAACAAAATCTGTAGCAAACATTATATTTTACTGTTTGACTTGTGGCTCCTACATATTTTCTTACGTTGAAAGTGTCATTAAGCTCTGGGGGCATTAAACACTCCTGCATTAAAGGAGATTACACTCATTTCTAAATCCGGCAGTCCCCTGCTGATTTGATCTCTGTCTCCTATCTAAGTTGCACTACTCCTCTCTTCCATCTCAAATTGTGTACTTGTGGAAATTACTCTAGCCACATGAATGTCTAACAAAACCCCTCCCTAATTTCAAGCTTGCCTCTCCAGGTAACTTTTGAAGCAAGCGCAAAATTAACTTTCCCAACTTTGCCCTATTCGGCAAAACCCTAGATCCATATAGGATTTACGTGTCAACTGCAGTCAAATCCTTAAAGAACTCTTCCATGACCTTTTAAAAACCCATCACCCTGCCTAACTCTCCCTCAGCCACCCCTCAGCTAACACAGTTGTTGATGACTGGTCAGCCATGGGCCCCATGGTCTCTGTCACTATCAGCAGCAGGGAAGTCCCCTCTCATCTCCTTGTGAGAGGATGTAGGTTCATCATAGCTTGATGCATGACAGTCCTCTGCTATCCGAAAATGGTCGCAAATGAAGACTTGACTGTCTCCCTTCTTATCACTATCTTCCAGGCTGTCAGTATTCAGGAGCTGCCTTTCCCAATCAGCAGATTTCTTATGTGTGTCTGCGGGCATCCATGATGCCTTCTCAGGATGGCAAAGACTCCAAAGAGGAGCGCAACCTTAACCCATGGAAACCCATAGGTTCTCCTTTATGGGACCTGAGCTGCCTCCAAGTCTTCAGCTCTGCAACTTCAACCAAGGGCCATCAGCACTGATCACCAGGAATTACCACCATATTTGGGTGAACGTTCACCCTACATTGGACCTTCTCAGTTGTATATCCTCTCACAGGCATTGGGAAACACCCGCAGAGGTTCTATGTTAGGTCCAGGAATCATACCGGTGGCCCTGCTCCTCCTCAGTGCAGGTGACCCCCAATTGCTGGTCCCTATCTTGCTGAGTCAGTAGCTGCCTGGTTCGAAGGTTTCTTGTCCCAGCATTTCCAGCCCTTTGGTCATTCACCAATGCGAAGCAGGTCACCACAGTCACCCTCCTCTCTTATTCAACACCATTCTGACAATTGTATCCAAATCAAGTGAGGCAGTGCCTGACACTGGCAGACCTACATATAAGAGATTCACTACAATCCTTACTCCATGCTCACCATGTCCGAAGCCACAGTAGGGCAGTTTTAAAAGAAAACAAAATTGTGAGAAGTTGGCCTGGTATATGATGCTCACTAGTTAAAGTGATCACCTTGTACCATGCCAAGCAACCCTTATGGTGTGGTTGTAAGTCAACCTTTTCGGACTAGCTGCCCTAGTGGTAGCGTAGGCTAAGCAGTCTTTGAGGCTAAACTCGTGAAGCGTGTTAAGCCGGCTGTTTTACCAAATGCAACCCCCTTTTATACCAATGAAAGGACACCACACAGATATATATTCAAAATATATATGTATTTATTTCTCAAAGTAACCCCTAGTCTCTTTATGAGCACAGGAGCACAAATCGTCAAACAAGATTATAACAGAATACACAGAAGTTGCACTTTATATGGATAGGCCCTGGTGGCCACTCGAACCATATACTAAAATAGTGGTATAAGTACCACGAACAGAAAAGGGAAAAGGCCTAGGGCCTCTAGAATCGCTGGGCCTACGAGGAGCTAACGTCAGTTAGTGACCAGGAGGTCCACGGGTGGCGTGTGCAGAGCAAATAGTCACACGCGGGCTCCCATAGGTTTCAATGGGTGCGTAAAAAGTACAAAGTTACTGCAAAAGGAATCTTCCGGATGACCTAGGAACTTAAGATTTGGAACACAGGCACTAGAGATGTATTACTACACATGGGCACCGGAGTACCAGCTTTACCTCACCCACAGGAAGCGGGTGCATAGGCCTCAAAGTGCGTCGGGTTTCTTCTATCTGTTCCGTTGAGCCTGGGACAAAGATGCTGCAGGCGGTCGGTCGGGAAGAGATGCAGTGGATCCAAGAGTGGATCGGAGATGTTGAAGACCTGTAAGCAGAGGGGACAGTGTTCACAGTCACTAGCCAGTGACCAGCGTGGCACCAGGTGGGTACCAGGCGATGTCGGGTGCAAACAGGTGATGAGGGGTAGCTTGTCTCCGCAGCCACGTGGTCCCTGAAGGTCGACGACGTCCAGGAGTCGGCTCACGAGCTGTCCCACGCAGGCTCTCGCTGTCGGCGGTGTCGGCGACTTGATCGAAGCAAACAAGCCTTGGCAAAAGCAATTGTAGGAGGAATCGGAAATCAGCTGTTGGTTCTGACCAGCAAGGTCAGAGGGATTGCTCCTTTGGAGGGGAGCAAGGGCCAGTCTGGAGCAACCAGACCAGCGGTGTTTGTCGTAGATTTCGTCGCCAAGATGGCCACTAGCCAGCGGGCCAGCAACCGGTTAGGCGCGTCGAGTGGCAAAATGCAGAAGGGCCCCACGCAGATCGTGGAGATGCTGGAGGGCTCACCTTTGGTGCAGATGCTGCTCGAGGGTTGGGCTTCTCAGGACCCAAAGCACAACTTGGAGGGAGCCTCGGTTGTTGCACTGGTCAGCTTGTCGTAGTCGTTCCAAGATGGCTGGCTCCACGTGTCTCGGTGCCTCCACGGGTCTCCTCTTTGCAGGGACTGTGGATCGGGCGGTGAGAGGTCTGGAGGTCCAGGTCTTGTCAGTCTCTGGGCTCGGGCTCCGGCGGGAGGCGGCGGCAAAGCAGACGTTGATTCGCTGGATGGTGCTTGCGTTAGCAAGGTGGTCACTCCCTGACCACAGGGGAGATTTTCTTCAGTCTTCTGTGCAGCAGAATGTCGAAGTTCCCGTCTTCTTCTTAGTTTCAAGTTGATTCCAGGATGTCTGAAGTCTTAGGACACAGCTCCTACCTTTATTCGGATTCTAGGGGCCGGACTACCTGCTAGGTCCCTCCCTATGGGTGGGACCAGGAAGGGGGGTGGTTACACCCCCAATCCTTTGTCCAGCTCGCCCCAGGCCCGGGACTGGTGTGCCCCAGGACCGGTTTGAACTGGCATATGCCCCGAGGCTCCTTGTGAACCACAGGCATGTCTGGTTTCTTTCAAGCCCTACCTGACCAATACACAAAATCCTGTCTGGGGTGGTGCTCGCACCTCCCCTGGCAGGAAACCCTTTGTCCACACCTCCCAAGCTGGAAGGACTCCCAGCAGCAGGAGGGCAGACTTGTGTCTGTGGTGGCAGCATCCATTTTGTGGAGCTGAGGCTATGTCTGATTTTACCCGGGTTTCAGGTACTGTACATGTCGTGTCCCTCTAGAAGGGTGGAATGCTAACCCCGTCGCCAGAATTGGCGAGGGGTTAGTATTCCAATTCGTATGACACCTTACTCGACATGTTTTGATAAAGCCAAACCAAAGATAGCATTTAACCGCGAGGTTCATAATGCACTTAAGAGTATATGGTATGACGATATCTGGAAACAGTAGAAGGAAGTTGTTCCGACCACTGCAGACAGGCTCAGCTCATGCCAGAGCACCATCTCACATGGAACCAAGCACTCTGCCTTCAGGATTGTTAAGGCCTGCCATAGGAGTGACTCATAGGTTACCAGGTGTCCCATTTAAGGTTAGGTATAGGTATACTACACCTAAGTAAGAGGTGATTACACCAACTTACCCCAGCTGAGTGATCAGCCAGTTGTGTCAGATTGTTAGGCCAAGCCTGGGGTGGCATAATACATGCTGCAGCCCCTGGCAGGCCTTGGGTACACCAATGCCCTGGGTACCTAGTGTACACTGGTACAGGGGCTGACAGGGTGATCCAACCAATTGGGTATGTACCTAGGGTACATGGAGTCCATTTTACAGAGAGAGCAGATAGCCTGAGAGCCTGAATGGCAGGATCTCAGGCCAACTAAGTCGAAAAACCAGCTAGACACTAGGCAAAAATTTGGGGGTAACCATAGTCAGATATCCACCTTCCTACACAACCCCCCCCCAAACGAAGGGAGATAAGGCTGACCTTGTCCAGGTAAGCCTATATTGCCCAAGTGGCCATATAAGGAGGAACCAGCACTGGCATGGTTACCCCCTGTCTCATGGTCCACTAAGCAATCCCTCACCCTAAGGGTATCAGAGGGTCTCCACCATAGGGAATCTCTACCTGTGGTGTGTCTTGGCAAAGTAAAAGGCTGGTGTTGAGATGGAGTACTGAAGTGAGTGTCCTCAAAGTGAGGCCTCAGCTTCCTCCAATCATCCTCCACCATGGATGCCTTTCTTTCTTTAACTGAGTTGCACTGTGCTCTCAGGGTCAGCCTCTGGCTACCTAAAGCTGGAGGCTGGGTCCCTTTTGTGGGCTTACTGGAGGGACAGGTCAGGTTTGGGGCCCTAAGGTCCCATGTTTGCCTGTGCCCAACAGAATCCCCCTGGGGGAGGTCCCTAACTACCTGTAAAGGAGATCCCTCAGGAATGTTTTTACCCATCACCTGACTAGGGCTACTAGCCAGGCAATCCTCATTCTTTTGATGGGGGGGTTCTTGTGGACAGGGGCCCTCTGGGGGTCCACTGGCCTCCCTGACCTCTGCAGCCCTGGGCTGACTGAGGCAGGGTAGAGAGAGGCAGGCTACCTGCACCAGACTGGATCCCACCCTGGAAGGGGCCACTGACATCAGAGGCTCTGCCAGGCCAGGCCTGGCTACCTCTGGGGCAGTTCCTTCACAAGGGGTGAGGTCAGATCCCTGAGGAGGCTGACCTTTTCCTAATGTCTGGGGAGAGGGAGACTTTTCTTCCTCCCCACTACTCTCAGTTTGTGTGGAGTGATCCATTGTTTCAGGCTTCACTACACCTATGTCAGTCTGAGTATAGGCTGAGACCATTACAGCCTTGCCAACCTTTTCAGGGGGGCACTCAGTTTGTGTTTGAGCTGTGACTGTCACAGCTCTGCCAGTCCCTACAGGGAAGTCTGTCTGTGCCTGGGCTGTGGCTACCACTGCCCTTCCAACCTTTTCAGGGAGGAAATCTATTTGGACAGGGGTTGTGAATGGCACAACCCCCCTACCCTTTTGTGAAAGGCCTACCATTTTAGAATGGGTGTCTTGTTCAACTCCAGCCCAAGCTGAGAGTTCTAAGTCATTCCCCAGTAAGCAGTCTACAGGCAAGGTTGGGGACACTGCTACCCTTTTAGGGCCAGTGACCCCTCCCCAGCTGAGACATACCTCTGCCATGGGATGACTGTTCTGTTTGCCATCAATGTTAGTCACCTGGTAGGAGAAACCGGGCAAAAGCTGCTCAGAGGGAACTAGCCAATGGGCCACCATTGTGATGCTAGCCCCAGTGTCTCTGTAGGCCTCAGCTTTTGTACCATTGATGTAGGGCTCCTGTCTGTACCTACCCAAAGTGTTGGGACAGGCAGTGAAGTTGGCAAACCCCATGCCACCATCACAGACAAGAGTGGTTGCTGTAGGGGAATTGGCTAAGCCAGGGTCCCCCTGTGTTCCCCAAGTAAACCCACCCAGATTTCTGGGGGCACTCCCACCACCTGGGGGATTACTGCTGACAGTAATAGGTGGTGTGACAGGAGTAATTGGAGGAACAGTTTTGTTTTTAGCCCTTGGGCAACCGCTGTCAGTTTTCCAATGCCCAGGAGTTTTACACTCATGGCAGTAGGGCTTTTTAGCTGTGGTAGAGGAGGGAGCTTGGGACCCACCACCCTGTGTGGAGTTTTGGGGCCCTGAGGAAGGTTTCTCTTTTTCTTTATCCCCACCCTTCTCTTGAGGCTTGGTGGTATCTTTCTTTTGGTCACCACCCTGGTTTTTAGGCCTGATCCTGGTCCTGACCCATTTATCTGCCCTCTTTCCCAATTCTTGGGGAGAGGTCAAATCTGAGTCTACCAGGTGTTGATGGAGAAGCTGGTTTTGACAATTACTTAAAATCTGCTCTCTCATCATCAAATTGTACAATCCTGTATAATCAGACACCTTACTTCCCAGCAACCAACCCTCCAAAGCCTTAGTGGCACATTCCACATATTCAGACCAGTCCTGAGTCTGTGTCTTCTGGGTGTCTCTGAACATTAACCTGTACTGTTCAGTGGTTAAGCCTAACCCATCAACTAGGACACTCTTCAGGACTCTGTAATTTCTGACATCCTCTTCTCTAACAGTGAGGAGTCTATCTCTGCCTCTCCCCTCAAAGGAGAGCCATAAGATTGCTGCCCACTGGTCTTCAGGAACCTGCTGCACTTTGCAGGCTCTCTCAAGAGCAGTCATCCATTTGTGGATGTCATCCCCACTTTTGTAGGGGGGCACAATCTTGGACAGGTTCCTATTGTCAAAGACCCTATCTTTGTCCCTAGGGACATTGCTGCCACCAGTGGGTATAGACCCACTCTCTCTATGCTGCCTAGCCTTGCTCAGTTTTTCTTCCATCAGGGCTACTTCTAGCTCCTGCTTCCTGATCCTCAGCTGGGCTTCCTGCATTCTGGCCTCATGTTCCCTCCTCTGAGGGGTGGTCAGTCTCCTTCTGGAGTGACCTTGAGAGCCTCTAGAGCCATGGGAAGCATTGGAGTCACCTGAGCGATTCCTTTGCCTTCCAAGCCCTGTGTTAAGTCCACTGGGGAGATCCAATGGGGTGAACCCACTGTCAGTCCCCAATAGCCTTAGTTTAGCTGGGCCAAGTATAACACTTGGCACTGGGCTAGTTCTCCCTTCATCCCCACTCACATCTGTATCCCCATCACTTTCTTCCTCTGTGGTAGGCATCCCATCTAAGGGGTGACTATTGAAAGGGGGTACCTCTGTGGCATCTTCAGAAGGGGGGCCTCCTGTTCCTGACCCTAAGGGGGCTAACTGGGAAGCTTTCCTGAGTTCTCTCTGATTCTCATCATTTTGTAAGAGTTCTCTGAGCTCAGCAGAGGTAGGGTTCTTGGGCTGTTTAAGGCCTCTAAGAGTTGCCAAATGCCTGAGCTCATTCTGGTTAAGGGTAGCAAAGCTGGATGTTGCCCTCTGGGGGTCACTCTCAACAGAGATGGGTACAGTGGACCCCTCTGCCCCGGCCATTGCTCTTAAGTGTGGGTGGATGTGTTGCAATCTACCTACACTTGTGTTTAACTACTAAACCTATCTAGTAGTTGTAGTCAGGGTGTGCTACTCCCTTTGCTCTACAACAACTAAGTTCAGTAGAACTTATGTATATCTAATCTTGTTTTATATGTACCTACAGGTAACTATGTGATCTTTCAATTGGTAACCAAGAGATTACAATGGTAAAACACAGCAAGCTCAAATCCAACCGCTGCTCACCAATGTGAGAAGTTGGCCTGGTATATGATGCTCACTAGTTAAAGTGATCACCTTGTACCATGCCAAGCAACCCTTATGGTGTGGTTGTAAGTCAACCTTTTCGGACTAGCTGCCCTAGTGGTAGCGTAGGCTAAGCAGTCTTTGAGGCTAAACTCGTGAAGCGTGTTAAGCCGGCTGTTTTACCAAATGCAACCCCCTTTTATACCAATGAAAGGACACCACACAGATATATATTCAAAATATATATGTATTTATTTCTCAAAGTAACCCCTAGTCTCTTTATGAGCACAGGAGCACAAATCGTCAAACAAGATTATAACAGAATACACAGAAGTTGCACTTTATATGGATAGGCCCTGGTGGCCACTCGAACCATATACTAAAATAGTGGTATAAGTACCACGAACAGAAAAGGGAAAAGGCCTAGGGCCTCTAGAATCGCTGGGCCTACGAGGAGCTAACGTCAGTTAGTGACCAGGAGGTCCACGGGTGGCGTGTGCAGAGCAAATAGTCACACGCGGGCTCCCATAGGTTTCAATGGGTGCGTAAAAAGTACAAAGTTACTGCAAAAGGAATCTTCCGGATGACCTAGGAACTTAAGATTTGGAACACAGGCACTAGAGATGTATTACTACACATGGGCACCGGAGTACCAGCTTTACCTCACCCACAGGAAGCGGGTGCATAGGCCTCAAAGTGCGTCGGGTTTCTTCTATCTGTTCCGTTGAGCCTGGGACAAAGATGCTGCAGGCGGTCGGTCGGGAAGAGATGCAGTGGATCCAAGAGTGGATCGGAGATGTTGAAGACCTGTAAGCAGAGGGGACAGTGTTCACAGTCACTAGCCAGTGACCAGCGTGGCACCAGGTGGGTACCAGGCGATGTCGGGTGCAAACAGGTGATGAGGGGTAGCTTGTCTCCGCAGCCACGTGGTCCCTGAAGGTCGACGACGTCCAGGAGTCGGCTCACGAGCTGTCCCACGCAGGCTCTCGCTGTCGGCGGTGTCGGCGACTTGATCGAAGCAAACAAGCCTTGGCAAAAGCAATTGTAGGAGGAATCGGAAATCAGCTGTTGGTTCTGACCAGCAAGGTCAGAGGGATTGCTCCTTTGGAGGGGAGCAAGGGCCAGTCTGGAGCAACCAGACCAGCGGTGTTTGTCGTAGATTTCGTCGCCAAGATGGCCACTAGCCAGCGGGCCAGCAACCGGTTAGGCGCGTCGAGTGGCAAAATGCAGAAGGGCCCCACGCAGATCGTGGAGATGCTGGAGGGCTCACCTTTGGTGCAGATGCTGCTCGAGGGTTGGGCTTCTCAGGACCCAAAGCACAACTTGGAGGGAGCCTCGGTTGTTGCACTGGTCAGCTTGTCGTAGTCGTTCCAAGATGGCTGGCTCCACGTGTCTCGGTGCCTCCACGGGTCTCCTCTTTGCAGGGACTGTGGATCGGGCGGTGAGAGGTCTGGAGGTCCAGGTCTTGTCAGTCTCTGGGCTCGGGCTCCGGCGGGAGGCGGCGGCAAAGCAGACGTTGATTCGCTGGATGGTGCTTGCGTTAGCAAGGTGGTCACTCCCTGACCACAGGGGAGATTTTCTTCAGTCTTCTGTGCAGCAGAATGTCGAAGTTCCCGTCTTCTTCTTAGTTTCAAGTTGATTCCAGGATGTCTGAAGTCTTAGGACACAGCTCCTACCTTTATTCGGATTCTAGGGGCCGGACTACCTGCTAGGTCCCTCCCTATGGGTGGGACCAGGAAGGGGGGTGGTTACACCCCCAATCCTTTGTCCAGCTCGCCCCAGGCCCGGGACTGGTGTGCCCCAGGACCGGTTTGAACTGGCATATGCCCCGAGGCTCCTTGTGAGCCACAGGCATGTCTGGTTTCTTTCAAGCCCTACCTGACCAATACACAAAATCCTGTCTGGGGTGGTGCTCGCACCTCCCCTGGCAGGAAACCCTTTGTCCACACCTCCCAAGCTGGAAGGACTCCCAGCAGCAGGAGGGCAGACTTGTGTCTGTGGTGGCAGCATCCATTTTGTGGAGCTGAGGCTATGTCTGATTTTACCCGGGTTTCAGGTACTGTACATGTCGTGTCCCTCTAGAAGGGTGGAATGCTAACCCCGTCGCCAGAATTGGCGAGGGGTTAGTATTCCAATTCGTATGACACCTTACTCGACATGTTTTGATAAAGCCAAACCAAAGATAGCATTTAACCGCGAGGTTCATAATGCACTTAAGAGTATATGGTATGACGATATCTGGAAACAGTAGAAGGAAGTTGTTCCGACCACTGCAGACAGGCTCAGCTCATGCCAGAGCACCATCTCACATGGAACCAAGCACTCTGCCTTCAGGATTGTTAAGGCCTGCCATAGGAGTGACTCATAGGTTACCAGGTGTCCCATTTAAGGTTAGGTATAGGTATACTACACCTAAGTAAGAGGTGATTACACCAACTTACCCCAGCTGAGTGATCAGCCAGTTGTGTCAGATTGTTAGGCCAAGCCTGGGGTGGCATAATACATGCTGCAGCCCCTGGCAGGCCTTGGGTACACCAATGCCCTGGGTACCTAGTGTACACTGGTACAGGGGCTGACAGGGTGATCCAACCAATTGGGTATGTACCTAGGGTACATGGAGTCCATTTTACAGAGAGAGCAGATAGCCTGAGAGCCTGAATGGCAGGATCTCAGGCCAACTAAGTCGAAAAACCAGCTAGACACTAGGCAAAAATTTGGGGGTAACCATAGTCAGATATCCACCTTCCTACAAAAATCAATAGAGGAAGTGCTGAGGGACTTGAAAAAGTGCTAGCGGGCTGCACAAGAATTGTATTAGCTACTTTGTTGAGTGTGTGTCATTGGCTGTTTTTGGTAATGTGTTGCAGTTGCATTTATAAAGTGTTTCAATCCACTGAGGAGGCACCACGGTGCGTTTTAAGAGTGGTAGCATGTTACTTCATGGAAGGGGCTTAATTGAGTAGTGTTTCAAAGTCATGCATGAGAACCACTGTTGAGTTTTTATCTTTTTTATTGTTGCTGTGCCTTGGCATGTAGAGAAGCAAAAGGAGAGAAAGGACGGCGAGGCCCTCATTACGAAAGGCCACGTTATTTCTGATGGGAGCTACAATTGAAGTTACAATTCAGCATCGGAAATATGGGTTCTACAGTAGCTCCAAAAACCTGGAGTTTTACCCCACCGACTTTGCCTGCTGAAAGCAGGCGAAGTCCCCCATGAAACTCTGTGGCATGAGGAATTACTGAGCAATTGGATGTGGTGGTTTTGATTCCCCTGGTCCATCTAATTTCTGAGTGGTTGTTCCTATAGATGGCTCTGTAATTAATGAAGTTAAGTCTTAAAGGCAGAGCCTCTAGTAATTGGCAGTCAATAGAGTGCTAGAGGACTGGGGATATGTGGTGATGTAGATGGATTCCTTGCAGTCTTCAGAGCAGACAGAACAAGGACAGGTGCTTGTGAGGAAAATGTGGAATGCAGAAAACTTCATAATAGAGTTTGTATGATGTATAAAGCATTTCTTGTGACTTAGTTCATTTAGGGAACCAGGGAAAGGCTACAATTAATAGTCACTCCAAGGTATCTCACCTTTGTCAATATGGGTGGTGCTGCACTAAATTCCTAATTGCAAATGCTTGTAGGCCAGTAGTTCTTCCAATTGCTTCATTCTAGAATAGAATCCCTGTTTTGGACCAGTTTAGTTTAAGGTGAATACTCAGCATTCATTGGTCATTGATTGAAGTCAGTGGTCTAGTCCTGAGGTTTCCAGGTCCCTCTGTTGTTTCAACTTTAAGATGACCTGCATTGGGGTCAGTGCACTGGTAGCATGTTAGGTTGAAGGAAATGATGAATTTAGGTAGTGGTCTTAGGTAGGCATTAAAGAGCAATGATGTGATGAGTGAGTTTTTCAGGAACAGCATCATTAATGTTGACATTTGGTGATGTTAATTGAGCAGCAAGATTATGCTGGGTTTATTGAAAAGGTAGGAGGAAAGGCAGTCACAAATACTTGTAATGATGCTACATTTGTCTCGGCTTGCTATGAGGGAGTGGTGGTGAACTATGTCAAACAAAGCAGTTAGAACCAGGAGTGGGAATTCAGCAACTCTGCTCCTGTCCATGGTGGTCTTCACATTGTCTGAAATGGAAGTCAGAATTCAGTTGGTGCCTCCCAATGGTGGCCAACCCTGGCATTGTGGTTGTCACCCCAGCATCATAATGGCTACTGTTAGAAATGGGGGTTTCTAGTTGGCAGAGGTAGGTACCTTTGTCCAAATAGGGACCCTCGCTTCTAGTCAGGGTAAGGGGGATACACTGTCTGCTCACCCCTTCGGTTGCTTGGCATGAGCAGACAGGCTTATCTCAGAGGCAGTGTGTAAAGCATTTGTGAACACGTACAGTAATACAGTGAAAACACTACAAATGGACACCACACCAGTTTAGAAAAATAGTAAATCTTTATCTCAACCAACAAGACCAAATACGATAAAAATCCAACATACAATACACTTGAAAAATTGTACGTGTGCAAAATAACATTTAAATTGCAGGAAAATCAATAAAACACAGTTGTTCTGACTCGGTAGCTCCTCCTGGGGCTACCGTGATACTGAATACGACAGAGGATTATTTTCAGTACTCAGACGTAACTCACATTACGGAGACTTCTGATGAAGAAGCAACATTTTTTAAATGCACAGGAAGTCTCAGCATTCAAATTTCAGGGAATGAAGAGTTTATGGGTGTAAACCCCTGGAAGATGCAGTTTTCAAACCACAAGGGTATATTTAGCTTTCTATTTGCCCTCCAGAAGTAGTGACAGAAAATTCACTGGAAGACATCGCATCCAAAACATCCCAGAATTATATGTCTATGGAGTTGCAGCAATGCACGAACAGAAAAACACTCCTTCCAAAACCACCAGAAAAAATGTCTAATTAACTCCCACGTGGTGCACGTGCAACTGATCTGATCAGAAAACACAGCTTCTAAAAATCATCACAATCAGAGAATTAAAAGTCCATGAAGTTTCCATAGAAGCAGCATGGGTGCAATTCACTGAAAGATGTAGTTTCCATAAACAACCAAGGAACTGATTATTTAGTTGTCTATGGGCCATCAAGAAGTGGTGACAGGAAACCCACTGGAAGATTTGATTTCTGGAAGTTGTGAGTTTATGAAGTCCATCTAGGTCGCAGAGATACACACACAGAAAGACACACCTTCCAAAACCACCAGAAATATGTCTAATGAACCCCCAAGTAGTGCAGGTGCCACCGACAAAGCTTCCAAAAATCATGACAGAATTAGGAATCTGTGAAGTCCCTATAGAAGCAGCATGCGTGCCATTCACTAGACTATGTAGGTTCCATAAGTAACCAGGGAAGAAAGAGTCTATGGAGCCCACCTATTAGCAGCATAGGTGACAGCTTCCAATACCACCAATTTACAAAGAGGGGGCAGGGCTGACTCTGGTTTCAATGCAATCATTATTGTAGAAAGGAGTATTGTGTTCTTCCAGATACGGGAAATAATGTACTTCCTTCAGTTTAGCAACCCCAAGGTAAAACTCCTGATACCCCCCTGTCTTCTAAAGATCATGATTTCTTGATGTTACTTTTTAAGCCATTTATTGAGCAGTAGTTCTTCATAGCATATAGCAGGACTTGAAGCCCCTAGGGTTTCTAAGAATCAGACAGCATGAGTCTGCGTTATGAAGAGAAGGTTTCTGTAGCCCATATTGCTCTTAACCCCTCCTGCTTAACTTGACAGCTAGACTGTGCATTGGCAGAAGGAGGGGATTAAAGTCTACCTTAGAGAATTTCATACTGGTCTCAGTTTAAACAAATATATATATTTCTGAGGTTCTCAAATGTTCTTAGTTCTTTCAGAGGCTCTTTGATGAAAACCTATGAAGCCCAAAAATCTCGTAATCAGTTGTGTCTATACCATTTAGGTAAGAAAGGTTCTGTCTAGCAGCTCTGGGTGTTGACACGAGGGCGAGCTCTGATTTTGAAGTTATGGTGTTACTTTAATTTGAGCCATTTTCATTACTCTAGCTGTAACTACACCTAATATGGCAGTGTTACAAATTGTACGTCAAGCCTGCCAGACAATCAGTTATCTGTTTGCAAACAACCTATTTTAAGCTTGCCAAGAGTTTACATGGGCTTATAATCAACATATTGCTTACCACTGGTTGGCTCTACTGTCACTCTTATTTACTTGATTCTTATTCAATGTCTTTCCATGTTACAGCTTTTTAATATTGTGTGGGTCTCTCCCCTGGAGCATAACCTCTTTACTGTCTCTCTGACTGACTGGCTTTGTATACCACTGGTTGACTTTTGTTATTACTGTTATTATTTATTTATTGAGGTTGACTTTGTTATTGCTGTTATTATTTATTTATTGTTCTCAGCATTTGCCATATGAAATACATTAAAATACATACACAATTGATGATTATACTTTACTCCACTCTATGACATTTTACTCTATTCTCTGACACTTTACTCCACTCTACAGCTCTTGTTTATACTCTGCTCTACTATCCAACACTATACTCCACTCTGCTTCCCTCTACGATACTTTACTTCACTATGTTCCACTCTACTCCACTCTGACACTTTACTCCAATCCACTGCACTTTACTCCACTCTGCTCCACTCTATGACACTTTACTTCACTCTACGACAATTTTCTCTACTCCACTCTGTCACTTTACTCCACTCATCTCCATACTGTACCACTGTACTTCACTCAACAACACTTTACTCCTCACTGCGACATATTACTTCACTATATAACACTACTCCTCTCTACAGCACTTTAATCCACTCTCCTGTACTCTACTTGACTCTTTCACACTTTACTCCACACAGCTCCACTCTATCACACTTTACTTCACTCTGCTCCACTCTATAACACTTTGCTCCCTTCTACTCCACTCTACGACACTTGACTACACTCTATGGCACTTTGATCTGCTCCACTCTGTGACACTTTACTCCACTCCACTCTGACACTTTACTACACTCCATGGAACTTTACTCCACTCTACTCCACTCTGCTCTACTCTGCTCCTCTCAACAACAGACAACACTTCACTCAACTCTGCAACACTTTACTCCACTCTACAGCATTTTACTCCACTCTATGACATTTTACTCCCCTCTATGACACTTTACTCTACTCTACTCTGACATTTTATTCCACTCTACAGCTCTTTTTCCACTCTGCTCTACTCTGATCCACTATCAAACACTACTCCACTCTGCTTCACTCTACAATACTTTACTCCACTCTGTTCCACTCTACTCCACTCTATGACACTTTACTCCACTCTACTGCATTGTTCTTCACTCTGCTCCACTCTATGACACTTTACTTCACTCTACAACAATGTTCTCTACTCCACTCTACTCCACCCTATGTCACTTTACTCCACTCATCTCCATACTGTACCACTGTACTCCACTCAACAACACTTTACTCCACACTGTGACATGTTACTTCACTATACAACACTTTACTATCTCTACAGCACTTTAATCCACTCTACTGTTCTCTACTTGACTCTTTCACACTTTACTCCACACAGCTCCACTCTATCACACTTTACTTCATTCTCCTCTACTCTATGACACTTTGCTCCCTTCTACTCCACTCTACGACACTTGACTACACTCTATGGAACTTTGATCTGCTCCACTCTCTCACACTTTACTCCACTCCACTGTACTCCACTCTGCTCTACGCTGCTCCTCTCTACAACACACAACACTCCGCTCAACTATACAACACTTTACTCCACTCTACAACACTTTACTCCACTCTGACATTTTACTCTACTCCTCTCTATAACACTTTACTCCACTTTATTCTACTCTGTTCAACTCCACATCACTTTACTCCAATCTACAGCACTTTATACCTCTCAGAAACACTTTAGTCCACTTGACTCTATATTGCTCCACTACACAACACTTTAATCCACTCTGAAACTTTACTCCACTCTATGCCACTTTACTACACTCTATGGAACTTTACTCCACTCTACTCTACTCTGTCACACTCTGAAGCACTTTACTCCACTCTACAACACTTTACGTAACTCTACTCCACTCTACGACACTTTACTCCACTCTGACACTTTACTCCACACTATGATACTTTACTCCACTCTGACAGTTTACTCCACTCTGACACTATACACCACTCTACTCCCCTGTACAATGCTTTACTCTGCATTACTCTACTCTGCTCCATTTCTATGACACTTTACTCCACATTACAGCACTTTACACCACTCTACAACAATTTAGTCCACTTAACTCTACATAGCTCCACTCTATGACACTTTACTCCACTTTTCTCCACTCAACAACACTTTAGTTCACTCTACAACACTTTAGTCCACTCTACTTTACATTGCTCCACTCTTCTCCACTCTACAACACTTTAGTCCTCTCTACTTTACGTTGCTCCACTCTTCTCCACTCTACAACACTTTGCTCCACTCTACAACACTTTGCTCCACTCTACAACACTTTGCTCCACTCTACAACACTTTACTCCACTCTACAACACTTTGCTGCACATTACAACACTTTTCTCCACTCTACAACACGTTTCTCCACTCTACGACACTACTTCACTCTATGACACTTTACTCCACTATATGACACTTAACTCCTCTCTACAACACTTTGCTCTACTATTCTGCTCCATCAGCTCCATTCTACTCCACTCTAACATTTTACTTCACTCTACGAAACTCTGACATTTTACTCCACGCTACAGCACTTCACTCCACTCTGCTCGGCTCCACTCCACTCTACTCCAAAGCATTCCACTCTACTCTATAACATTCCTCTCCCTTCTATGCCACTCCACAACTCTCCAGTCTATGCTCCTCCATCCTACACCACTCCACTCTATTCCACGACATTCCACCACACTCCACAAAACTGTACAACACTCCTCTCCTTCTCTGTTACTCCACAATCCTACACTCTCCTCCCTTACCCACTACTCCACTCTACTCCACTCTACTCCACTCTACTCCACTCTACACCACTCTACTCCACTCTACTCCACTCTACTCCACTCTACTCCACTCTACTCCACTCTACTCCACTCTACTCCACTCTACTCCACTCTACACCACTCCACAACACTCCACGACATTCCACAACACTCAACTCTACTCCACGACACACAACTCTATCTAACTCCTCTCTATGCCACTCCACAACACTCCTCCCCACTCTACTCTACTCCACGTCACTCTATGTCACTTCATGGCCCGCCACTGTACGCCTCTCCATTCTACCACACTTTACTCCACTGTCGAGTACCCTGGTGTACAAAATGGCTAAAACACATTGGCAGAGCCAATAGTTCTTGCATAGGTGAGACCTAATGACTTTACTAATGATTGTTATTATTGTTCTTTATTCACCATTGGGAATTTCAACAAACTGTGTTAACTGGGAAACTTTAGGAGCAGTTTTTACATTAAGCTGTTCAAATGTTTTAAATTATAATTACTTATAAGGGCGATATCTGTATATATCTTCTAAGAAGTTTACTATTAATATAGGAACTTGCCTTTCTGTTAAAAAAAAACGGCCCCATGCTGTGGGCACAAAGTTGCTGAGAACGTAGCCATTACCACAAAATACAGCTAGTCTCTCACTCATCTAGCCATCATCTAAAATAACTTATTACACGGTGCATATTAATATTTAAACAAAGGCAGAGCAATAGAAAGACTCTGTATTTCTGGTACAAGCATTAAAATGTAACAATAGGCATTGATGCCTCAAAATTACTTGCCAAAAACAATACAATCGGTTTATTTGTGTTGCATTCTATTGCACCATCATTCTCTAATTGGAAATATGGATAAAATGGCAACAGTAAAGTGTTCTGGGTTTCAGAACTGACCCAAATTGCTTTTAGCAATGTTATAAAATCACTAACAATATTTAGACTCAAAATGTCAAAATTCAGTAGCTGCATGTCAATGAAGATTTATTTTAATAAATAGAGAAAAGGTTCATTTGCATGAAAAATTCATGGATAAACATAGTGCTATGCAGCTTTTACTTTGAAATGTGTGTCTTTTTTTGCTGCTAATGTGTGTTTCTAATGAGCAGAGTGTGTTTAAATGCAGTGTGTTTATGACTGCAGTACCGTCTTCTGTCTACAGGGGCAGAGCTGAGCGAAAATATAAACACACTTTATGAAACACAGGTCCCCACAAGGTAATTTAAAAAGAAATTGACACAGATGTTCCTGAAGTAATTTCTTTTTATCATTTAGAAGACATTGCCTTGTGGGGACATGGGTTCAGGTCCCCACAGTGCAACCAAGTCCCCACTGCATGAGTGTGTTATCACACCCAAGTCCCACAAGGATAGTAACACTAAACACACACACACACACACATGCACACACGCACACACACGCACACATGCACACACGCACACACACATGGACACACATTTATATCACTCTATGAAGACCGGTGAAAAAAACCTACATTATGAGGGCCACCCTTTCTGATCATCAGAGAATCAAAATGATCATACGTTTTATGTTTATACTTTAATGACAATATGAAAGTTATATCAGATTTTCAATAAACATTATGGGAATAGTTTTGAGATTTTCTGACATGACCCCCTTATGAGGACCGCATATTTCCCGTTTTCAAGAGTTATGAAGACCATTTTTACACACTACATAAAGACAGCAAACAGCTTTACGAGGACCGGTGTGTGTTTTTATACATGTCTGTTTATGAGGACCAGATTATATTTTACATATAGTGTCTTCCTATTTGGTACAGTATATATTTGTTAAAAAACAGCCTTTATTTGGATCCCTTTCGTATGTGACTGACAATTTATTACAGAATAAATATGCATTTAGCAAACACTGCTTTCTTATTTCATCAAGTGTATATTCAACTGACCATACTGGATTTAAAATAGTGTTTTATTTAGACAATACCTTAAAAAAAATAGTTCCTAACTGCTAAAATATCCATCTTTTCACTGTTTTCCCTTTGAATTTGTGTAGTTCTGCATCCTCAATTCAGTTGGTATTTTGGACATTTGTGAAGTGAAGAGCTGCTTTTCAGTTTCCAGCCACATGCGCTATATTCTTAAAGTGGTAAAAATGTAGGGCCCGGATTAGGCATTGAAGCACTTGTAAAATTGTACACGGGATCTCCATCTCGTTTGTGATGGAGTATCCCATTCATCCAACTCTAATTATCGCATTTGACAATTTGTAAGTAAATTCTGTCCATAAATTGTGAAAAGCTGGTTAAAAGTCAAATTCAACATAAGAACTTGAGGTCGCTAAGATAAGACCTGGAAGGCAAGAGTAGAGCTGAACCTATTTTGACCTTTAAAATGGGGATACATAGGTGTTTGTCTTTCTGTATCTATGAGTTTTACACATGTTTAGGTGCCTGATATATCTGTGCTTCCATTACCATCCTATGGATCATATCTTAGTGTGTCAAAAAAGTGTGATCTGTTATCCATCACAACGAGGACCATATGATATTGTGTGTTAAACATCTGACCTTTTCTTCTATCATAACAATGACCTCACCGTTAGGTCTGATGCAAATTTGTGCCGTTATCAATGCTATGGTTATCAAGCATGACTTTTTTTCTATTCAATAAGGACTATATCACCTAGTATATTACAATCGCATGTGGTTTTACCATTCACACTGAGAAACAGATAATATGGCATGTTACAAGATTTTGTTCTTTGATACATCACATTGAGGGCCACATCATGGTGTTTGTTAGTAATATGAGCGAGTGCCTATTCATCACAGAGGACATTTTCATACTGTGTGTTGCAGGGTTGTGCATGCTTTAAACATCACCAGGAGAAAAATATCACAGAGTGTGTTACAAGTCAATGCTCGTTAGACCAGTCAGCCTTAGGGTAGTCGCCACCAAAGCTTTTTGCCTTCACCCCCACTTTATTATTGAACTTGCTTTTGTTGGCCTTAGGACTGCTAACCAGTGCTAAAGTGCTTGTTCACATTCCCTAAAACATGATAAAATTGGTCTACACACCCCATTGTCACATTTAATTTATTTGCAAGTACCTAGTAAAGTGATACTGCATGTACCCAGGGCCTGTAAATTAAATGCTATTAGTGTCCCTGCAGCACTTATTGAGCCACCCACTTAAGTAGCCTTTTTTGAACCTGTCACTGGTCTGCCATTGCAGCTTGTGGGTGCAATTGTAAACTGCCATTTCCACCTGTCAAAATTAACCTTTTACCAAGCCTAAAGCATTCTTTTGAGTACATATAAGTCACCTATAGGGTAGGCCCTCAAAATCACATAGGGCAGGGTGCAGTTTATTTTAAAAAGTTGGACATGTAGTTTTTAATTTGACATGTCCTGGTAGTCACTATTGCAAGGCCTGCCTCTTTCATAGCATAACATTGGGTACCTTATTACATTTAATAAGTGTTAATTTTTGATTGGGAGCAGATAGGAAAGTCATGAATGGTATCAGAGTAATTTAAAACCATCTCGAATGGTAAATTCATATTTCAAGCCTCAATTTTTAAAATGCCACTTTTAGAAAGTTGGAAACAAGAAAAAGGTATGGACGTACGTTTTGGAATAAATACATTCATAAATAACCACCTTAGATTCTCAAGTAGTTATAGTGTTTTCATTACACTTGTTATTTGTTCATTTATTTGTGGAACAAACAAGATGGACATTTCTTTCATGAGGGGGCGTGGCTTGGCGCCGATGTGAGCAGCAGCGGACCTCGGAGCTCCTCCGTGGCTGCCCTCTGCCGAAGCTTATCCTGATGAGATACTGAGGCCCCCAACACTGCAAACTGGAGCGGAATGCCGGGTACTCCCCTGGCTAAACTTGCTGAGGCGTGAGGGGCGCTGATCGCAGGAGAAATCCAGACGCTCTCTGCGAGCTGCTCCCTGCTGGAGCGGGACCCAAGATGGCGGCTGCGCCGGGAGAGGGTGACGCCAGCCTTTAGGGAACCTGGGGGCCCCTGGCGCGACTGCTGGCTATCGTGGACTAGCTGCTTGGAGGCGGGGCACGACCTGGGAGCCCTCGGGACGGTGAGGCTGCGGGGACGGGCTCGCCTCGGCGGGCAGACTGACTGGGGCTTCCTGACCTCAAAATGGCGGATGGAGGGACACCGCCTTCCCTGAATTAAGCCTGCCCGCACCCAGGCCGCCTATCCTACACACGGAGCCCGCCGGCGCAGGCTAAAGATTTGGGGCACCCCGTCCGGCTGTGGCGGCAGACTGCTCGCGGCTTGGTCGTGCTGGCGCTGGGGACCGCCTTGCAGTGGGGGAAGTGAGGGTTGCTGTCCCTGGAGGGGCGGGCCCATCCTGTCTAAGGCCCAGGACCCGCTGCGCCGGAGGCCCACAGCGACAGTACTGCGGGGCTTTCTAATTCCTGTACCGTCACGGGGCGAGCCCTCCTGCGCTTGGATGGACCGTCCGGCAGCCCGCTGAGGGGGCTGGGGAGACTCCCTGGGGCGACTCCGGGCTGGAGACGTTGGGCCCACATGCTGTCAGGCACTCGTGCATGGGCTGAGGTGCCATCGTGCCCGCGGGAGGACGAAGCGACCCCATACTTGACTGTTAAGGGTGAGGCCCACGACCTTTCCGCCCGCACCACTGTTCTCCCAGCTCTGCCTTGGAAAATGGGGAGGGTGTCCAGGAGCAAGCGACACGAGGTTCTGCGGCCATCCGAATCGGAACAACACACGGATGACGAGGGCGGCATGGCTGAGGGTCGAGGTGGAGAGCGGCCCGGAGACCCCTCACTGGGCGACATTATGCAGGCCATTATATCCTCTCGAGAGGCATTGGAGGCGAGGAGAGACACCATTGGGTCGGATCTTACCCTCTTGAAAGACGACCACCGGAAACTCAAAGAGAGGGTGGTGACCAACGAGACCACCATGAAGGCCATCCCAGATGCTGTCACTAGCCTTCAAGGCTCCCTGAAAGAGATGATGCACAGGGTGAAGGTCCTAGAGATGAGGGCTGAGGGGCGCTCAAGGAGGAACAACCTCCGCATAATTGGCGTTCCGGAACGGGAGGAGGGGGCTGACGCGGTGCAGTACCTGGAGAGATGGCTGAAAGCTGAGGTGGCCCCGGAGGGTCTCTCCCCCTTCTATGCACTGGAGCGGGCTCACAGGGTCCCGGCTCGCCCGCCTGGACCTGGGGCTCCACCCCGTCCATTTGTGGTGCGGCTGTTACATTACCGGGATCGAGACTTTCTTCTACAGAGGGCCCGCGAGAAGCAGAACCTACAGATCGGGAACAGCAAGGTGATGATATTCCCGGACTATACTAGGGGGGTGCAGCGTCAGAGATCCTCCTTTCTGGCGGTTAAACGGAAACTGCGCCAGCTTCATCTTCCCTATGCAATGTTGTTCCCGGCCCACCTTAGGGTAACCTCTGGGGACAAGACGCACTTCTTCCTCACCCCGCAGGCCGCCTGGGACTGGCTGGACACCCGAGGTGGCGTTGGGCCACGCTCGCCACCTCTGAACTCGCCCCGGCGGCGGTTGTCCCCTGTTTCTCCCCCGCGGAGGCCCCTTTCTCCTGCCGACCGCCGGCGAGAACAAGACAGGGCGGTCCTGGCAGTGGCGACCATTAGCCGTGGGATTCGAGATCCAGCTAACGCTGCAACAGACCGCGAGAGGGACATATCTGTAAGCTCTGGGGCGAGTAGTGTCCTGGGGCTCTCTGATGTCGAGCTTCCGGAAGTCACTCCACAGACGGCGGATGAGGTGTTTGGCTAAGTTGCTGACCGGTCTCTTGGCGGGAAGCTGGTGGGCAGCCCTCTGTGGGCCCTGATCCCGGCGGCCTAATTGTTATCTGATGGGGGGGCTTGCCTATATCATGGGGCCCGGTAGGATGGCTTAGTGTTGCCGGGGGAGTCGGGGGGGGGGGTTCTGGGGACATCGGGAGTGGGACACGTACCTCCACCTTTTCTTAGCTTCAAGCATGACTGCCTTAGTTTGGATGGGGACCTGTTTTTGTGTGCCTGTCCTGGGGTGTGGGAGTTGGGTAGGGTTTAGTGTTTGGGACAAGAGGGGGGGGTCAGACATGTCGCTCAGGGGATTCATTGCGATCAATATATTGAGTCAGGATCATGGGTACCTCCGTAGGCATAAAAATAATGACTTGGAATGTCAGAGGGCTGCATACGATGAACAGACTGCACAAAGTGCATGCCTATCTGACGAGGAGGGGAGTCCAAATAGCCTTACTCCAGGAAACTCACTTGACTAAGACTGAAGTGGCTGCACTACAGCGCCGATGGAGGGGTCAGGTATTCCACACTACGTACTCGGCCTTTGCGTGAGGGACATTGGTATGGGTGCGAGCGGGGGTTCCCTTCCAATGTGTACGACAGATCATTGACCCTGAGGGGCGCTTTGTGGTAGTAATGGGGCGTCTGGATGGCCGGGATATCACTCTGGCAAGTATATACGCTCCTAATGTAGATCAGCCGGCCTTCTTTACACAGCTGTCTCAGAAGCTGGCGCGGGTCCTGACTGGTTCCGTGCTGTTGGGGGGGGATTTTAATTGTGTCACTGATGTGACCCTGGATCGGTCTCATCCTCCCCTCCCTGACGCCTCCACGCATAGAATAGCAGAAGTACGTCGTACATGGCAGCGGCACTGGGGCCTAATAGACACTTGGAGAGCGCATCACCCAGGGGAGCGGGACTATTCTTATTTCTCGGCTCTACATGAGCTACATGTTAGGCTGGACTCCATCCTCTGTTCCCCAGATGTGCATGGCGGCTTCACCCTGAGTGAATATTTAGCCAGGACGATATCAGATCATAATCCCCTACTGGTATCCCTGAATTGGCTGCGAGCTCGGTCCACTATTCCCAGTTGGCGCCTTAGGCCGGAGACGTTGGAAGACCAGGTCTTCCACACTACAATAGGCACTGCCATCGAGGAGTACTTCCAGACCAACACTAACACGACCGCTAGCATTCATAATGAGTGGGATGCTTTTAAAGTAGTGATAAGAGGTCGTTGTATAGGAGAAGCGGTCGGGCTCCGCAGATCCCTGTTGCAGGAGGTTCAGAGGGCAGAACAACAACTCCGGGATGCGGAAAGGGAGAGACCTGAACGGGTGGAGGGACAGGAGGGGCTTATGGCGGCCAAGGAAGGTCTGGCAACCCACTTAGAACGCCTGCGATGTTTTGATTATAGGGCGTTCGCGGTGCGGGCGCACGCTGAGAGAGACAAATCCGGGGCCCTACTGGCGTGGCTAGCCAACCCAGCGCGCAGGGGAACTCCAATCCTAGAGCTGCGGGATGGAGATGGGGCAGTGCACTATGAGCAGCAGGCTATTAATGGCCAGTTTCTAGAATATTATACCGCCCTCTATCAAAGTCAATTAGACCCCCGGGTGTTGGAGGAGGATGATTTCCTGGATATTGAACTCCCTCAGGTTGAGGCGGGAGACGCGGAGAAACTGGGTCGTGACATGGAACTGGAGGAGATCCGGGGAGCAATAAAGCGGATGGCCAGGAATAAAACCCCCGGCACGGACGGGCTCCCTATAGAGTTTTATGCCTCATTTGTAGATCAGTTGGCCCCCCACTTATTAGCTCTCTACAACAGGTCGAGGCGGGAGGGCTACCTGCCTCACACAACCAGAGAGGCAATAATTGTACCACTTCTCAAGCCGGACAAACTGGAGTGGGATCGTGCCGTTTATCGCCCCCTCGCAATGCTTAATCTTGACTACAAGATTTTGAGCAGTATCCTGGCCGGCCGTCTTCTGACCCATATGTCCACACTGGTCCATCCGGATCAGGCCGGGTTTATTCCTTCCCAGAACACGACCATGAATGTTCGCCGCCTATGTCAATTGCTACACAATTCAGTGCACTTCGGGGAAGAGATGTGTATTTTATCGATTGACATGGAGAAGGCATTCGATAGCTTGGGGTGGCCGTATTTGTTCCGAGTTCTTCGGGCCTTCGGTCTGGGCGAGAGATTTGTGGATTGGACGAGGATATTATACCACCTCTCGACTGCCAGGGTTCGCACGGGGGGGTGATTTCAGAGGCCTGCAATGTGGGCAGGGGGACGAGGCAGGGATGTCCACTGTCTCCCCTCCTGTTTGCGCTGGCAATGGAGCCCCTGGCAGTGCATGCCCGATTGGGACGATATTTCCGGGGATTGGACGGGGGGGGGGCCAGGTTTATCGCATCGCTCTGTACGCGGACGATCTCCTAATGTTCCTCGCCAATGATGGTGAGGAGCTGCAGGAGGCCCGAGAATTGTTGGGCAGACTGGGCCGGGTGGCAGGCCTCAAGGTCAACTGGAATAAGACGTGCCTTTTCCCTATCCGGGGTGGTAGAGGGGCACCTCCAGGTGTACCAGATGTGAGGTGGAAAGGCAGCTGCCTGGAAGCCCGAATCTATCATAAACCCTCTGACCTACTAGAAGGGAATATCGGAAGGGCGTTGCGAACCACTAGGAGCAACTTTGAATTCTGGGGGACCCTTCCCCTTTCAGGGGCAGGGAGGGTGGCGTTGTTAAAGATGGTCACCCTACCGCGTCTTTTGTATTATTTTGGCTCCCTTTCACTGTGGATACCGCGAAAATATTTCACCCAACTCAATACTATGACCTCTGGGTTTTTATGGGGATCTGGGAGGCGCAGAGTGGCGCTTTCTACCATGCAGCGCCCCAGGCGTGAGGCGGGATTTGCAGCCCCCGACTTTGAGGCCTATTACCATACTGCCCAATTTCAATGGTTTACTAAATGGATGGCCAGGGGGCTGCGCCTGGGGGAGGACCCTGGGGGCTTGGGCCCGGACCTGCGCCAGCTCTTTTGGACGCTTCTCCAGCTTCCCCTGCGGGAGCGGGAGACTCTGAGGGACCTGTGGGTGATGCGACAGTGCTAGAATCAGGCGAGGAGAAGGGCCAAGATGGGTCCTCCGTACGCCCCGGAGATCCCGTTGAGGGTCTGCGAGGTTCTGCCACATGGGGGGGATTGGCAGTGACTGCGAAGTTGGGAGGAAATGGGGGTCTCCACTATTGGGGACCTCTATGGGGATGGCGTGCTTTTGCCTTACCAGGACCTCTTGGAGCAGTTCGAACTACCCCGCCAGGACTTTCTTTTACATGCTGCTGTGAAGGCAGCTATTCGAAAGCACTGGAAGAGGGGAATGGAGGAGCCCCCGACCTCTCTCCCCTGTCAATATGTGGTATATGCAGCGGGTAACCTGCCTATACAGGCGTCTTACTCAGGAGCTTAGGTCCCCATTGGAGAGGCTGCGGACCAAATGGGAGGCGGACCTTGGGATGCCTATTGAGGAGAGACCGTGGGAGGACCTGATGGAGCGGGCGTGGAAATGCTCTAGAAATACGAGATTTCAGCTGATACCATTTTATGTCTTCCATAGGGCGTACCTCACCCCGCACAAAATCAACAAATTTTTCGGTTCCCGCACTGCCTGTCCCCGCTGCAAATTTGAAAATGCCACGTTTTTGCATATGTTTTGGGAGTGCCCATTGTTACATGAGTATTGGGGGTAGGTAACGGCTAAGCTAGACGACATAACGGATAGGAGCATTGATCAGACCCCGGGTTTTTGCTTACTTCACTGGTTTCCCCACACTGCCCGCAACAAGGTGACTAGTAAATTTATTGACTTGGGACTAGTCCTAGCTAAGCGAGAAATTACCAGTCATTGGAAAGCGGCCACGGCGCCTAATGTTGCGCGATGGCTGCGAGAATTTACAAAGTGGGCTGATTGCGAGGGGACTCTCAGACTTCAAATGGCTCGAAGAGCCGATAATGACAAAATGCTGACTGCAGCCAGAGCATGGGCGGCGTTGGTGGACCTGCTTAAGACACCGGCAGCTGACACTGACTGATCTCCTTCACAACAACACTAGTACACAGGCATGGCCAAACCGCCCTTCCTGAGCGGGTAGCAGGGCTGGAGGGTGGCAGGTATTGAGTGGTAACTTTAATTCGTTCGTCCCCTGACAGCACGCTACCAGTGGTCCGATCAGCGGGGCTCATCATCAATACTGAAAGATAGCAAATGGAGCGGCATGTCTGACAGTGGGGGGGGGGGGGGAGTTGGAGGGATTGGGGGTGGGCAGAGGGTGTTTTGTTCACTTGTTATCTATTGCGGAGGCGTACAGCGAGGCCTTGTAGAACACTTTTGAACTGGAAAGGGCTATAGGCCGTGCCTAGCCAGACGCTGCTGACGATGTGCGGGTTTGAAGGACCAAGGGGGGGAATAGGGGTAAGAGGAGCGATGCTCCTTCCAGGTGCCTTAGATACTGTATGTGCAGGATGAGATCTCAGCATTGGGGGCTTAAGGAACGACCCTGTCTTATGTTGTGGAGGGTAGAGGGTCATCGATGCAACAGTAGTTGGTCGGGAGGCCTTGACAGGAACCCTAGCGAATGTGACGTATTCAGGCACGGCCTATCTCGCATTAGTCATTGTTGTGCTTACTGTCATGTCGAAATGAAACCAGACCAGTCCTTATTTTAACAAGAACAATGGCGGTAAAATTCAGTTATTTGTTTCACTACATACACCTGCCATAACCAGCGAAGCAGTTAAACATTTACACTAGGCTTAAATGTCCTGTTTGTACTCGGTATGGGTCGGTTGATTGGTGGTGATTACTACTGGCTGGGTGGGGTCGACACGTTTCAGAACCCTATTTGATTTCAGGGTTCTCCTCAGGACCAGGACTTGGTCATTCACATTTTAGGTGAGGGAATTCTCACGGGTGATGATGCCTTATGAACTCAAGGGGTGTGGTCCTTTTTCTCGTTATGTATTCACGCTTCAAAATAATTAGGTGATGACATGGGGGACTTGTTAATGGCTTTCAAGCCAGAGCTTTGTGAATGGTTCTCGTGGGGGGCCTCACATGGTTCTTCTCCTCATGTACGATGTACATCCCATGTGAAGCGAATGATTTCTGGCAGAACGCGTGATGTATTGACATTTTTGTACAGTGTAATGCTGGCGGTGGGGAACACGAGTCTTTCAATGACTTCCGCATTTTTGGCATACCAGGGAGAGACGAGGCACAGAGGAGGAACGCGATCAGGAACTGATACATAATTCGAGGAGCTGAGCCCTTCATTGAAAGACTCACGCTCCCCACTGCCGGCATTACACTGCACAAAAATTTCATAAGGCTGCCTTAAGATGCTTGATAGACGCAGAACTGTACCCTATTCTGAGTGCACTCCTGACAGAGATTGTTCCCCTTAGGTGCTGCTAAGAAACAGTTGTTTTTGATAGTTTAGACCACTAAAATGATTATATGACATTTCATATTGCAACTTTGTGCGCTATTAAATCCTTGATTGAAAAAGCATCATGAATCACAGCAGGGTCATGGTTGCGGGGCGGCGTGGCGGTTGCACAGGGTGTGCTGGGATGACATTCATTGGATTTGTTATTTTCGGGTGGCGTTTCTCGATGTACCCGTGTCAAGTGTGTGCTTTTCATTAATTATGCAAGTTTAAGAACTTAGTAGAACTTAAATGTTTTGTATCTGTTATTAAGATAAATATTTTTAAATATTGTTTGATGACCATATATATTTTGTGATCATGTGAACGCATAAGGTAAATCATGCACTTGTGTTAATTTATTAACGTTGCCTAGATCTATTAATGCCAGTATTTTTTCCAAGGTTCTGGGCATCGTACAAAGTCCAACAAAGTCTTTTCACTATGTTTACTCGTGTGTGAGCTTGGTGTTTATAGGTGATAGGGAACGACCACCACTTATGTATTGGCTTTGAGAAAGACCAGTTTGGTCAAAACACGTCAACCGAATAAACTTTCTTTGTAAACCTTAAAAAAAAAAATACCATCATGGTCACAATCAAAATCTTGCCAGTGGTTTGCTCCTGCCCTGTAAAATGACCATAGCTTTGAGTGTTACAGGTGTTTTGGTATGTTATATATGTGAGCTACTATTATCATACTTTGGATCAAGTCATGGTGTGCATCACAGCAGTTTGATTTTATCCATCGCAATGAAGACCGCATGATGTTGTGTGTTACACATCTGAGCTTTTTCCTATCACTGTGATGACCACACCACTAGGTCTGTTGCAAAGTTGTGCTAGTACCTAAAGTACTGTTACCAAGAATTAACATCTTTCCATAACAAATAGGATTATATCTCATTGTATGTAACAAATTAATTTGGGTTTATCAAGTGCAATGAGCACTAGATGCCATGACGGGTTTCAAGATCGCTTGCTTTGATACATCACATTAAGGAGCACATCATGCTATCTGTTATAACATGAGAGATTATCTATTTATCATAGAAGGCAATTTCATATAGTGTTTTACATGGATGTGCATGTTTTAAATATTACCAGGAGGGCAATATCATGAAGTGCACTACAACTGCATGTCGGTGTATCTCTTTATTTGTAATTCATTGCAGAGACTTTGTGATGTGCTGGCATACCATAATAAGGCTACCGTAAGATTTTGAATAGAAATAGACCAGTTCCTCACTACGACTGTATTCATGTGAGATTGGTCCCCTTTGGTGTCAATAAATATGAATTGTTGAAGAATTTTAGTCCATCAAACTCATAACGACATCACAGTGCATGTTTTAACTCCATGTGATATTACACCACATTCTGATGAAAAAAAACACATGCGTGTTTTTATCCATCAAAATGAGGACTACATTGTGGTATGCAATTTAGATGACCATGTGTATAGCTTGTGAGCTTTTATACATTGCAAAAAGGAGCATAGCAAAGCACATGGTACAGTTTTCTTTTGTGTTTCTAACATGTAATAGACACTGCCACAACTTTACATGTGTATCAAGCATATGAACCTTTCTTCTAGACCCTGAAAACCACTTCATATTGTGTGTCACAAGAATGTGCTCTTTTAAGCTTTACAATTGCTCCTATATAAATGTCGCTTATGCTCCTATGTGAACTTTATAGTTCAGACTGAGGACCATGTTAAATTGTGTGAGACAGGTTTGTGTGCCTTTATCTGCCACAAGAAATATTATGGTGCCTATTACAGAGGTTGGTGTTTTTATCTATCACAATGAGGACCACACTTTGGTGCATTTTAGACATGTGTTCTTCTTCTATCACAGAGTCACATCATGTTGCATTGAACACGTTCATATTAATGTGGCTTCATTAAAAGTACTATATTAATGTGATTTAGTGTTATTGCATATTCCTTTAACAGTAAGCTCCATTAACAGTAAGCTTCTTTAACATTATGTTGTGTTTTAGTAAAGTGTTTTTATCCATCACAATGAGGACTGTATCAAGATGTGTATAATAACTGTGTGTTTTTATCCAACACAATGAGGACACATTTTGGTGCATTTTAGATAAGTGTGCTTCTTCTATCACACAGTCATATCATGTTCTATTGAACAAGTTCATGTTAATTTAGCCATCATTAAAAGTACGACATTAATATGAATTAGTGTTATCACATATTCCTTTAACAGAAAGCTCCTATGACATTATGCTGTGTATTAGTAATGTGTATGATCTTAAGTAACTAAAAGAAAACTATATTGTATTGTATCTTGGAAATGTGTGCACTCATGCATCACAATGAGGGCTCTATACAGGCCTGGTCCATAGGACATGCATCATCCATCATAAAAAAGCACAGGTGCTAATGTGCACAAGTATACATGTACACTTGCAAAAAGATGACTATTGAATGTGAGTAAATACTTCTGTGTGTGGGGGTAGTGATCTTTAGATGGCTTTGTTGCTCTGCAAAGTATCTGTGTGCCTGCAAATGTACTACTTTGTCACAATCTGAGATTCACTTCTAACAAGTGCCAGATTAAATCTGTTTCCAGGGTTGGAAGTGGAAGCAATCAGAGTAAAAATTGGAAATGGCATAGATGAAGGGATTATTCCATAGGGGAAAATGTTTTTAAAATGTTATTACTTCTACTTGCTTCAGAATATTCCCAAAAATCTAAGCATGTACATTTTTTTAAGGGAAAATGGAATTTTCAAAAGAAAATGAAGACTGAGTAGTGGAGTAGTGTGGCTCACTGATTAGAGGCGGCAGACCCGGAAGCAGAGGACGGCCCGGGACCAGGGTTCAATTCCCTACGCGGCAGGGTCGTGGACTAGGGCCAGCGGACTCGATAATTCTCGCCTCGGTGCCCACTCTAACCAGGGATCACACTCGGCAACTCTGGGCATTAGCTTGCCTCATCTCCACAACGGCCCCCCACATTCGCCGGGGATGCCGGGTTTCACCTTGGAGATACCCAGGAGGGACCATCTCACAGGGATAGCCAGGAAGGGTTCCCCAGCAGTCTACAGCGCCACGACGCCTCGGCAGCAGTGCGCTTTACAAAAAAAAAACACACACACACAAAAAACACACTACTCCTTGAAATACATCCTCTGTAGCTATATACTAACTCTCCCCAAGACAGCCTTTGTGAATTAAAAAGCAGCTTGCTCATGTCATCCAAAATCATGATAATAAATGTAGCACTTGGTGTAGTGAATTGAGTAAATGATGAAGGGGTATAAAGGTGTTTGTCTATATGAATCACAGCAGGGTCACAATCACAATCTTTCCAGTGGTTTACTCATACCCTGCACAATGACCATAGCTTGGAGTGTTACAGGTGTTTTGGGGTGTTAGATAAGTGAGCTACTATTATACTTTGAATCAAGTCATGGTGTGCATCACAATTGTTTGTTTTTATCCATCACAACGAGGACCGTATGATGTTGTGTGTTACACATCTGAGCGTTTATATATCACTGTGTGGACCACCCCACTAGGTCTGTTGCAAAGTTGTGCTATTACCTAAACTATTGTTACCAAGAATGAACTTCTTTCCATCACAAATAGGATTATATTACATTGTATGTTACAAATTAATTTGGGTTTAGCAACTGCAATGAGCACTAGATGCCATGACGTATTACAAGACTGTTTACCTTGATACATCACATTAAGGAGCACATCATGCTGTCTGTTAGTAACATGAGACAGTATCTACTTATAACAGAGGACAATCTCATACACTGTTTTACAAAGATGTGCATGCTTTAAACATCACCAGGAGGGCAATATCATGCAGTACACTAAAACTGCATGTTGGTTTATTCCCCTCTGGTGTCAGTAAATATGAATTACTTATACATTTTAGTCCATCAAACTCATTACAGCATCCCACGGCATGTTTTGACCCTATGTGCTACTACACTGCACTCTGAAAAAAAATCACAGGCATGTTTTTATTCATCAGAATGAGGACTACATCGTGTTAGGCAATTCATGTGACCATGTGTATAGCATGTGGCCTTTTAAGTATTGCAAAAAAAGGGCATACCCTGGCGCATGTTGCAGAATTGTGTTGAGATTTTTAACATATAATAGACCCTGCCGCAACTTTATATGTGTATCAAGCATATGACCATCTGTTCAGGACCCTGTAAACAACTTTATATTGTGTGTCACAACATTGTGCTCATTTATGCTTTACAATTGCTCCTATATAAATGTGGCTTATACTCCTATGTGCACTTTATAGGTTAAAGTGAGGACCATATTAAATTGTGTGAGACAGGTTTGTGTACCTTTATCTGCCAGAGGAAATATTCTGCCTATTACGGAGGTTGGTGTTTTTATCCATCACAATGAGGACCATATCAAGATGTGTGTCACAATTGTGTGTTTTTATCCAACGCAATGAGGACCACATTTTGGGGCATTTTAGACATGTGTGCTTCTTCTATCACAGAGTAATATTATGTTGTACTGACAAAGTTCATGTTATTTTAGGCCTCATTAAAAGTACCAAATTAATGTGATTTTGTATTATCACTTATTCTTTTAACAGAAAGCTCCTATAACATTATGCTGTATATTAGCAATGTGAATGATATTGTGGAACTAAATAAAATTACATTGTATTGTATCTTGGAAATTTGAACACTTATCCATCACAATGACGGCTATATATAGGCCTGGTCCATAGAAAAGCATTTATCTCCAGTACAGAATCGTGCAAGGGAAAATGTGCACAAGTATACATGTACACTTTGAATAAGAAGACTATTGTATGTGAGTAATTATTTTTGTGTGTTGATGGTGATCTTCACAGGGCTTTGTTGCTCTGCAAATGTGTTACTTTGTAACTGTCCACAAATATTTCTTCTGCCCATACCCACCCATGGAACAATCTGAGATTCACTTCTAACAAGTGCCGGATTAAATATGTTTCCTGGATGGGAAGTGTAAGGAATCAGACTAAAAACTGGAGATGGAGCAGATGAAGGGATTACTCAATAGGGGAAAATGATTTTCAAATATTATTACTGCTACTTCCTTCTGAATATTTCCAAAAATGTATGCTTACAGTCCCCAAGACAACATTTGTGAATTAAAAAGCAGCTTGCTCATGTAATCCAAACACATGATAATAAATGCAGCACTTGGTGTTGTGAATTGAGCCAACGATGAAAGAGTATAAAGGTGTTTGTCTATATGAATCACAGAAGGGTCTCAATCACAATCTTTCTAGTGGTTTGCTCATACCCTGCACAATGAACATAGCTTTGAATGTTACAGGTGATTAGGTGTGTTATCTATGTGAGCTACTATTATACTTTGAATCAATTCTCGGTGTGCATCACAATTGTTTGTTTTTATCCATCACAACGAGGACCGTATGATATTGTGTGTTAGACATCTGAGCTTTTTGCTAACACTGTGATGACCATACCACTAGGTCTGTTGCAAAGTTTTCCTATTATCCAAATTACTGTTACCAAGAATTAACTTCTTTCCATCACATATAGGATTATATTACATTGTATGTTACAAATTAATTTGCTTTTATTAAGTGCAGTGATCACTAGATGCCTTGAAGTGTTACAAGATTGTTTGTCTTGATACATCACATTAAGGAGCACATCCTGCTGTCTTTTGTTAATATGAGACAGTATCTATTTGTCACAGAGGACAATTTTATACAGTGTTTTACAAAGATGTGCATGCTTTAACCATCGCCAGGAGGGCAATATCATGCAGTGCACTAAAACTGCAGGATGGTTCATCTCTTCATTTGAAATTCATTGCAGAGAATTTGTGATGTGCTGGCATACCATTATAAGGCTGCCTTAAGATACTTCATAGAAACAGACCTGTTCCTCATTAAGACTGCATTTTGGTGAGAGACTGGTCCCCTCTGGTGTCAGTAAATATGAATTGTTTATGCATTTTAGTCCATCAAACTCATTACAGCATCGCACTGCATGTTTTAACTCTGTGTGCTATTCACCTGCACTCTGAAAAAAAGAAATCACTGGCGTGTTTTTATCCATCAGATTGAGGACATCGTGGTAGGCAATTCATGTGACCATGTGTATAGCATGTGAGCTTCTATGCATTGCAAAAAAGAGCACATCATGGCGCATGTTACAGAATTGTGTTGAGATTCTTAACATATAATAGACACTGCCACAACTTTGTGTGTGTATCAAGCATATGAATGTCTGTTCTGGACTCTGTAAACAACTTCATATTGTGTGTCACAACATTGTGCTCTTTTATGCTTTACAATACCTCCTATGTAAATGTGGCTTATGCTCCTATGTGCACTTTATAGGTCAAACTGAGGACCATGTTAAATTGTGTGAGACAGGTTTGTGTGCCTTTATCTGCCACAAGAAATATTATGGTGCCTATTACAGAGGTTGGTGTTTTTATCTATCACAATGAAGACTGTATCAAGATGTGCTTCACAATTGTGTGTTTTTATCCAACACAGTGAGGGCCATCTTTTGGTGCATTTTAGGCATCATCCATCACAGAGTCACATCATGTTGCATTGAACAAGTTAATGTAGCTATCATTAAAAGTACCATATTAATGTGATTTTGTGTTGTCGCATATTCCTTTAACAGTACGCTCCTTTAACATTATGCTGTTTATTAGTAAAGTGTTTTTATCCATCACAATGAGGACTGTATCAAGATGTGTGTCACAACTGTGTGTTTTTATCCAACACAATGAGGACACATGTTGGTGCATTTTAGACAAGTGTGCTTTGTCTATCACACAGTCACATTATGTTGTATTGAACAACTGCATATTAATGTAGCCATCATTAAAAGTACCACATTAATGTGAATTAGTGTTATCACATATTCCTTTAACAGAAAGCTCCTATGACATTATTCTGTGTATTAGCAATGTGTATGATCTTACATAACTAAAAAAAACTATATTGTATTGTACCTTGGAAATGTGTTCACTTATCCATCACAATGACGGCTCTATACAGCCTGGTGCATAGGACATGCATCATCCATCCAACGATCCATCATAAAAAAAGCACAGAGGATAATGTGAACAAGTATATATGTACACTTGGAAAAAGATGACTATTGAACGTGAGTAAATATTTCTGTGTGTGTTGATAGTGACCTTCACAGAGCTTTGTTGCCCTGCAAAGTATTTGTGTGACTGCAAATGTGTTACAATGTAACTGTCCACAAACATTTCTTCAGCCCATTCCCACCCAGGGAACAATCTGAGATTCACTTCTAACTAGTGCAGGATTAAATCTGTTTCCAGGGTGGGAAGTGGAAGGTATAAGACTAAAAATTGGAGATGGCATAGATGAGGGGATTATTCAATAGGGGAAAATGTTTTTCACATTTTATTACTTCTACTAGTTTTAGAATATTGCCAAACATCTAAGCATTTAAACTTGTTCAAGGGAAAATGGAATTCTCATAATAAAATGAAGACTACTCCTTGAAATACATCCTCTGTAGGTGTAAGCTAACAGTCCACAAGACAACCTTTGTGAATTAAAAAGCAGTTTGTTTATGTAATCCAAACACATGATAATAAATGCCGCAATTGGTGTTGTGAATTGAACCAATGATGAAAGGGTATAAAGATGTTTGTCTATATGAATCAAAGCAGGGTCACAATCACAATCTTTCCAATGGTTTGCTCATACCCTGCAAAATGAACATAGCTTTGAATGTTACAGGTCTTTTGGGGTGTTATAAATGTGAGCTACTATTATACTTTGAATCAAGTCATGGTGTGCATCACAATTGTTTGTTTTCATCCATCACAACGAGGACCGTATGATATTGGGTGGTTTTTTTTTTAATCAATTAAGCTTTATTCGACCATAAAAATTACAGTCATAAAAGCACGTATCACAATCGTTAAATATTTCAAGATAAAAGTGCACAGTTAAAATATCCAAGTGAAAAGAAAAGATTAAATAACAAAGACACCTTACGTTAAAAATCTAGTTTACATGATATCCAGACATGATTCAAGTCCCAATAATTCACCTAAGGTGCAGCCTCCCACGATTCGAGAGACATGCTTTTCCTCAACCGCAGGGCCTTTTTCAGAAAAGTGGATACCCTCCAGGCCACATGTTCATTGTCTAGAAGTTGCAAGCGAACAAGTGCTGGACGGCATTGCCTAAGACCCTGCTGTCTTAAAAGGGGAAGCAACCAGACTTTCCTTAGTTCTTTAAAAAACTTGCAAAAAAAGACTAGGTGAATGGTGGACTGCTCTGAGTGGGTGTCACACAAGCAGGGGGGTAACACTCTAGACCAATCATTCATTCTGGGTGTGGTCACTAGTCTGTGTACCACACCCAGTCTGAATCTTATCAGCAGCATTCTATCGTGTCCACTTGGGACAAAATTTAAATAAGGTTCCATACCCAAAGAGCTAAGCCTTAGTTGGTGTTGGATGATTGTAGGTTTGAACGCCTCATCTGCTAATCTAATAGAGCCCAACATTTCGAGGCACTCAATCTTCAGGCTTTTCCTCGATACTTGGGCCATAGAGCTGGGATTTAAATAAAACTCTGGGTGACAAAGATCACTCATAAACCTGTAGATAAACTTGAGCCAAGGATATTGGGTGTTACACATCTGAGCTTTTTGCTAACACTGTGATGACCACACCACTAGGTCTGTTGCAAAGTTTTCCTGTTATCCAAACTACTGTTACCAATAATTAACTTCTTTCCATCACATATAGGATTATATTACATTGTATTTTACAAATTAATTTGGGTTTATTAAGTGCAGTGATCACTAGATACCTTGAAGTGTTACACGATTGTTTGCCTTGATACATTACATTAAGGAGCACATCACGCTGTCTGTTAGTAACATGAGACAGTATCTATTTATAACAGAGGACAATCTCATACAGTGTTTTACAAAGATGTGCATGCTTTTAATCATCACCAGGAGGGCACTGACATGCAGTGCACTAAAACTGCATGTTGATTTACCTTGTCATTTGAAATTCATTGCAGAGAATGTGTGATGTGCTTGCCCAGCATCATAAGGCTGCCTTAAGATACTTTATAGAAACAGACCTGTTCCTCATTAAGACTGCATTCCAGTGAGAGAATGGCCCCCCTGGTGTCAATAAATATGAATTGTTTAAGAACTGTAGTCCATCAAACTTATTACAGCATCACACTGCATGTTTTAACTCTGTGTGCTATTACAATGCACTCTACAAAAAAACACAGGAGTGTTTTTAACCATCAGAATGAGGACTACAGTGTGGTAGGCAATTCATGTGAGCATGTGTATAGCATGTGAGCTTTTAAGTAATGCAAATAAGGGCACATCATGGCGCGTGTTACAGAATTGTGTTGAGATTTTTAATATATTATAGACCCAGCCACAACTTTATAAGTGTATCCAGCATATGAACGTCTGTTCAGGACACTGAAAACAACTTCATATTGTGTGTCATAACATTGTGCTTATTTATCCTTTGTAATTGCTCCTACATAATTGTGGCTTATGCTCCTATGTGCACTTTATAGGTTAAACTGAGGATCATATTAAATTGTGTGAGACAGGTTTGTGTGCCTTTGTCTGCCAGAGGAAATATGCTGCCTATTATGGAGGTTGGTGTTTTTATCCATCACAATGAGGACCATATCAAGAAGTGTGTCACAATTGTGTGTTTTTATCCAACACACTGAGGACCATATTTCAAGGCATTTTAGGCATGTGTGCTTCTTCTATCACAGAGAAATATCATGTTGCATTGAGCAAGTTCATGATAATGTAGCTATCATTAAAAATACCACATTAATGTTATTTAGTGTTATCGCATATTCCTTTAACAGAAAGCTCCTTTAACAGTAAGCTGCTTTAACAATATGCTGTGTAGTTGTAGTGTGTATGATCTTGGGTAACTCAAAAAACTATATTGTATTGTATCTTGGAAATGTGTGCACTTTTCTATCACACTGACGGCTCTATGCAGGCCTGGTCCATAGGATAAACATTTATCTCCATCACAAAAAATCCCAAGGGCTAATGTTGTGTGCCTTTATCTGCCACAGGAAATGATATGCTGCCTATTACAGAGGTTAGTGCTTTTATCAATCCCAATGAGGACCGTATCAAGATGTGTGTCACAACTGTGGGTTTTTATCCAACACAATGAAGACACATTTTGGTGCATTTTAGACAAGTGTGCCTCTTCTATCACAGAGTAACATCATATTGTATTGAACAAGTTCATGTTAATTTAGCCATCATTAAAAGTACCACATTAATGTGAATTAGTGTTATCACGTATTCCTTTAACAGAAAGCACCTATAACATTATGCTGTGTATTAGTAAAGTGTATGACCTTGAATAATTAAAAAAAACTATATTGTATTGTACCTTGGAAATGTGTTCACTTATCCATCACAATGACGGCTCTATACAGCCTGGTGCATAGGACATGCATCATCCATCCAACGATCCATCACAAAAAAGCACAGAGGCTAATGTGAACAAGTATATATGTACACTTGGAAAAAGATGACTATTGAATGTGAGCAAACATTTTTTTTTTGTGTGGATAGTGATCTTCACAGGGCTTTGTTGCTCTGCAAAGTATTTGTGTGCCTCCAAATGTGTTAGTTTGTAACTGTCCACAAACAATTCTTCAGCCCATTCCCACTCAGGGAACAATGTGAGATTCACTTGTAACAAGTGCCGGATTAAATCTGTTTCCAGGATGGGAAGTGAAAGGAATCAGACTAAAAATTGGAGATGGCATAGGTGAAGAGATTTCTTGACAGGGGAAAATGCTTTTCAAATATTATTACTTCTACTTGCTTTGTAATATTTCCCAAAAAGTAAGCATGTAAACTTGTTCAAGGGAAAATGGAATTCTCAAAATAAAATGAAGGCTACTCCTTGAAATACATCCTCTGTAGCTATAAGCAACAGTCCACAAGACAACCTTTGTGAATTTAAAAGCAGCTTGCTCTGTAATCCAAAATGATGATAATAAACAAAGCACTTGGTGTTATGAATTGAGCCAATGATGAAGGGGTATAAAGGTTTTTGTCTACATGAATCACAGCAGGGTCACAATCCCAATCTTTCTAGTGGTTTGCTCATACCCTGCACAATGACCATAGCTTGGAGTGTTACAGGTTTTTTGGGGTGTTATATAAGTGAGCTACTAATATACTTTGAATCAAGTCTTGATGTGCATTTCAATTGTTTGTTTTTATCCATCGCAATGAGGATCGTATGATGTTGTGTGTTACATATCTAAGTTTTTTCCTAGCACTGTGAGGACGCCACCACTAGGCCTATTTCAGAGTTGTGCTATTATCTAAACTACTGTTACCAAGAATGAACTTCTTTCCATCACATATAGGATTATGTTACATTGTATGTTACAAATTAATTTGGGTTTATTAAGAACAATGATCACTAGATGTATTGAAGTGTTACAAGATTGTTTGCCTTGATACATCACATTAAGGAGCACATCATGCTGTCTGTTAGTAATACGAGACAGTATCTATTTCTAACCGAGAACAATCTCATGCACTGTTTTACAAAGATATGCATGCTTTAACCATCACCAAGAGGGCAATAGCATGCAGTGCACTAAAACTGCATGATGGTTTATCTCTTCATTTGTAATTCATTGCAGAGAATTTGTGACGTGCAGGCATACCACCATAAGGTTGCCTTAAGATACTTAGACAAACAGACCTGTTCCTCATTAAGAATGCATTCCAGTGAGAGACTGGTCCCCTCTGGTGTCAGTAAATATGAATTTATTATGAATTTTATTCCATCAAACTCATTACAGCATCACATTGCATGTTTTAACTCTGTGTGACATTACACTGCACTCTGAAAGAAAAATCACAGGCATGTTTTTATCCATCAGAATGAGGACTACATCGTGGTAGGCAAATCCTGTGTCCATGAGTATAGCATGTGAGCTTTTATGTATTGCAAAAAAGGGCATATCATGGCGCATGTTACAGAATTGTGTTGAGATTTTTAACATATAATAGACGCTGCCACCACTTTATATGTGTATCAAGCATATGAACGTCTGTTCAGGACACTGTAAACAACTTTATATTGTGTGTAACAACATTGTGCTAAATTATGCTTTACAATTGCTCCTATATAAATGTCACTTATGCTACTATGTGCACTTTAAAGGTTAAACTGAGGACCATATTAAATTGTGTGAGACAGGTTTGTGTACCTTTATCTGCCAGAGGAAATATGCTGCCTATTACGAAGGTTGGTGTTTTTATCCATCACAATGAGGACCATATCAAGATGTGTGTCACAATTGTGTGTTATTATCCAACGCAATGAGGACCACATTTTGCGGCATTTTAGACATGTGTGCTTCTATCACAGAGTAAAATCATGATGTACTGAAGAAGTTCAAGTTAATTTAGGCATCATTAAAAGTACCACATTAATGTGATTTAATGTTATCACTTATCCTTTTAACAGAAAGCTCCTATAACATTATGCTGTATATTAGCATTGTGAATGATCTTGTGGAACTAAATAAAAGTACATAGTATTTTATCTTGGAAATGTGGACACTTATCCATCACAATGACGTCTATATATAGGCCTGGTCCATAGAAAAGCATTTATCTCCAGTACTGAATAGCAAGGGCAGATGTGCACAAGTATACATGTACACTTTGAAAAAGATGACTATTGTATGTGAGTAAATATTTTTGTGTGTGTTGATGGTGATCTTCACAGGGCTTTGTTGCTCTGCAAAGTATTTGTGTGCCTGCAACTCTGTTACTTTGTAACTGTCCACAAACATTTCTACAGCCCATTCTCACCCAGGGAACAATCTGAGATTCACTTCTAACAAGTGCCGGATGAAATCTGTTTCCTGGATGGGAAGTGTAAGGAATCAGACTAAAAACTGGAGATGGCGTAGATGAAGGGATTACTCAACAGGGGAAAATGTTTTTCAAATGTTATTATTTCTACGTGCTTTGTAATATTTCCAATAATGTAAGCATGTAAACTTGTTCAAGGGAAAATGGAATTCTCAAATGAAAATGAAGACTACTCCTTAAAATACATCCTCTGTCGGTGTAAGCTAACATTCCCCAAGACAACCTTTGTGAATTGAAATTCTGCCCATTACCGGAAGCTTACTCATGATCCACTCCCAGATCTGAAAAACAGAATTCAATGCATTACAAAGCAAGCACAAACTAGAAATATCATCTCTACCAAAGAATTAATCTTCCTTAATAACGCACACCCACACACACCAGTGATTTATGTCTTACCAAAGATCCACAAGGATATCCAAAACCCCCCGGGCAGACCTTTCGTCTCTGGCTGTGGTTCTGTTTTGGAGCCTCTGGGCAAATACATAGACGCAGTGATTAAGGAATTTGTCCCTTTCACAGATACCTTCATACGAGATAGCATGGATTTGATTAAGACCATCGAAGATAGACCTTATGACATTGAGACGGAATTAATGGCGGGTCTGGATATAGAATCCCTCTATACGAACATTCCGCATGATGAGGGCCTTTTAGCCATTTACGAATTACTAGAAAGCAGACCAAGACCTACTCGTATTCCAACAGATTTTATTATGGACCTTTTGCATATTGCTTTGGAAAATAATTATTTTCTTTACCAGGATGACTTCTATCTACAAATCAAAGGTGTTTCTATGGGCGCTTGTTTTGCCCCGAATTTTGCTATTCTCTTCGTCCATAAACTAGAAACTTGTCTCATACTCACTCCCAACAATCCATTTAGACCTCAAATTTCTCTGTGGCGACGATACATAGACGACGTCCTTTTACTCTGGAAAGGTTGTGCCGAGACTTTAACATCCTTTGTCAAGTGGCTGAACAACCCTCAACCTCATTTGAAATTCACTTTTGAATACAAAATCAATGACCTACCATTCCTAGATCTGAATATACATGCAGAAGAAGGTATAATTGGAACATCACTCTATCGTAAACCCACGGAAAGGAACACTTTGTTACATTACTCGAGCTACCACCCTCGTGGACTCAAGGATGGGTTACCATATGGTCAATTCCTGCGCATCCGGAGGAATTGCAAATGGCGCAAGGATTATTTCAGGGAATCCGATGTTCTACTCAAGAAAGTTACCGCCAGAGGATATCCACGGAAATTGGTCTCACGTGCTCGGAAAAGGGCTTGGTATTGTCACCGTGATCTTTTACTTACTCCTCAACCCAAGAAAACTAATTCTCAAATTCCGTTTGTATCCAAATTCAGTCCCAGTAGCAATCAAGTGAAGAAAATCATTTCACGAAACTGGACATTACTGAGAACCAATAAATCCTTTCAAGAGCCACCTCTTTTCTCCTTTCAACGAGGTAACAATTTATCTAACCACTTGGTTCATGCCATCACTTGGCCTACAAAATCTGTCAAATCTAACACCATCACCTCGGTCTGGGGTTTGCCACCTGTTCTTGGTCATTACAAATGCCAGACATGTAGTGTTTGTGAACTTACCTCTAATACCAAGGAATTCAGATTCAACAACCAATCACACACCTTAAATACGTTTACCAACTGTCGTTCACAGAATGTAATCTACGCCATTGAATGCCCATGTCATCTCATCTATATTGGTCAGACTACACAGATGGTTAAGCAAAGAATCATTCAGCACCAAAGCAGGATACATTGTAAGATCACCACAGCCCCCCTGGTAACTCACTACCTGGAGAAGAATCATGATGAACTCGACATAAAGTGGCAAGTAATAGACCAGCCTCGCCTTCCACTTCGTGGAGGCAATCTGCAATCTCTTTTGAACAAGAGTGAATGCAAATGGATAACACGCTGCAACTCTGTGAACCAGGGGTTGAATACCATTGATGAGTGGAACAGCACAATTCAATTCTCCACCTGATACCTTACTGACCTTGCCTCAATGTACCCCTGCCCACTTATGATGTACCTGATATATACCTTTATGTTTAGTTCCCAAGTATAGGTGGTATGCGTTTAGTTGTGGATTGTATGACAATGCGTTACCATATGATAATTTACACACTGGATTTCTGTAATTATTAATGATCCTTAAATATGGTATATGTACCCTGTTAATTGTCAATTTATAACCATGTATTATTCTCATGTCTAAAGCCTTGGACTATTCTGTGTCTAGTGGTTCCGAATTTATGAACTTTTCGTACTCTGCCTTTAAATTGCCCTTACACTGATTTGTTGTGTTTTGAACCCGGCCTCAGGCCCCAACTTCCTTCCTATTTCTTTAGTTTCTTTTCCCTCGCACACGGATCCCTTTCCTAGCGTCCTTAGCCCTCTCCCTCGGGGACCCAATCAGCGCCCTCCGGGACATTTCCGGTGGCGCACGCGTTTCCTCTTTACAGTCAGGGACGCCGTCCTGATTCAGGGCACCGACCGTGGACTGCACACGACTGTGGCATCCCCGCACTGCATTAATTTTGGATTTATTCGAGTCTCCAAATCTTTGACCCTGGAAACAGGTAAGCCCATATTGCTAAAACCTACGTTTCCTTGCTAAACCTTTCACAGAGAGGGGGTTTAATCACCCGTCTTACTACTTCCTGCCCTTTCTATTAGGTATCGTCCTGAACCGTACCATACCGATCAGGGTGGTAACCCTGCAACTGTCCTTACCTTCCCTCGATTGTCTTCTCTTACCGGTGAGCTTTCCACCTGTACCGGTCCTGGTTTTCTTCCCCTGTTTCTCCCGCCTTGCTTCCTCATTCTCGTGGTTGACAATCTCCATTCCCACAACAGTAAACTAACCTCCCTCCCTTCCTCCCCCCCTCCCACCCCCCCCTCCCTTTACCTTTCCCTCGTTCCTCCTGCGGTGATGTATTTCGCCTTGTCTTCCTTTTAGATGTCTGCTGGTTGATTTATCCCTGACGCCCAGCCTAAATCCAAATTCGACCACTCAGCGGTCTTATTTCACTACTCATTTCCTCTTCCTCTGCGCCAGTATTTAATTCAACGCGCATCAGGTAGGCAAATTTTAGTTCTTCCTTTTCTCCTTTTTCCCTCCCTGAATCCACACACACCCTTTCCCTCCCCTTTTTCATCCCCGCTCTCAGCCGCTCTGATACTTTCTTTTATTCACACAGCACTCCTCGAATAGGCCACCCAGGTCCTGAAGATGATCCTAATTGAATAGGATCGAAATGCCGTCGACCCCTGCCCACCAGCTTAAACGCCTTAGGCGCACCCTGATTTTTGGTTCTTTAACACAACGAAAATGACCAATTGTATATCTGAATTAATCTATGTGTGAACCTTTTTAATCTTGTATATATATTGTATGTTCTCTTGCGCCGTATGCTGTGGTGTTTTCTCACGTTGTCACTTGCGCCGTCACTTCCTTGTCACGAGCACTTTGTACACTTTTCTTTAGGGTTGCCTTGGTATCTATACCCAACAGTGCTGTAACAACTGTTATGTGTATCTTCTGATCTTCTTAAAAATATATGACGCCCATGGGCGCATTGAGTGAATAATTTGAAGCCTCTTTTTCTTGTGTTCTTTAATCATAATATCTTCTACATACAAACATAAACAGTCTCAATAAATCCGGCTGAGATATTGTTGTATCTATACTCTAGTCAGGGTGAAACACACCCTAGATATCCCCTGCTCACCCCCTTGGTAGCTTGGCATGAGCAGACAGGCTTATCCCAAAGGCAATGTGTAAAGTATTGGTATCAACACTCACAGTAACACAGCGAAAACACCACAAATGGACGCCACACCAGTTTAGAAAATTAAAGTATCTTTATCTAAACTAAGCAAGACCAAAACAACAAAAATCCAACATACAGAAACTTAGAAAATTGTCTTAAAAAAGGATATTGCAAAAATAAGCTTGTCGAAATCAAATAGCACCAACTGGGGCTATCACGATGCCAGGACAGTACGAAATCCAAAGTATGGCGCCACCCGTGAGGATTGCGGCATCGGGCATGGAGACACACAGACCCCCAAACAAACAGTACCTTGAAAATGATGTCGGTGATGATTCACGGCATCAAAGATGGCTGATGTCGGCTCCGGTGATGATGCGACATTGGCAAGTTTCTCGAGTCACTCTCGGCAGTTATCGGCACCATGATAACAAGATGCAGGCCCTGGCGAAGAGGGAGTTGATGCAAGCGCTGGCGTCGGGCACGGCCGATCACTGCCGGCATCGGCGGGCGTCGTATGGCATCGGAGCTGCGGAGCAGGCCGGGCATTGCGTTGTTCACTTCACGAGCGGCTCCCCGGGCCGCGGTGCAGGTCGCGGCGTCACAGCGATGGCGTTGGAACCAGATGTTCTTACTTCTCTTGGATTTCTTCCAGCTCCCAACAGCAGAAACAACCTCCAGAGGCCCAACACAGTTACAGGCACCTCCTGGCAGGTCAGAACTCCCAGCAAGGATGTTCAGGGGAGCTGGGGGGAAATTTTATTTTGTCCCTGAGACTTCAACAACAGGAGGCAAGCTCTTCTTCAAGCCCTTGGAGACGTTCCTCAAGCAGGGGACACAGCACACAGCAAAGTCCTTCTTCTTTCTTTGGCAGAAACAGCAATGCAGGCCTACCCCAGACACACAGCAAGGGCAGTACTTCTCAGTTTCTTCAACTCTTCTCCTCAGCAAAGGTTCCTCTTGATTCCAGAAGTAGTCTAGAGCTCAGGGGTTTTAGGTCTAATACTTATACCCCATAATGTCTTTGATCCCTTTGTGCAAGGGGCTCTGAGCCCAGTCCAAATCAGTTCTGCCTTCACTGGTGCAACTTGACCACAGGAGGTGGAGACAGCATTGTGCAAGAGAGACAGGCCCCATTCAGGTGCAGGGTAAATCTCCTCCCACCACTCCATATGCAGCCAGGGTCTATTCAGCTCTGGGCTGGGTCCTCCAGGAATGGCCAGGCAAACCTCAACCCCCCAGAGGCTGTCTACGGGGAATGCACATCCTCTGTCTCTGCCACAGTGAAACCAGACAGTCAATCCACAAACAGGCAGAGGCACACAGGAAGGTTGAACAAGAAAATAGTCACTTTCTAAAAGTAGTATTTTCAAACACACAATTTAAAAACCATCCTCACCAGAAGATGCGTTATTAAATTCTGAGTTCAGGGGTACTACACTCCAATTTTCTATCTTACCCCTATTCGAAGATATGCTTGTAAAATGTTACAAAGCATTCCCCATTCTGTCCTATGGGCAAGACAGACTTTCAATAGTGAAAAACAAAACTGGCAGTATTTCACTATCAGGATATGTTGCACATACCAGTACATGTCATACCTTTCACATAAACTGCACCCTGCCCAGGGGGGTACCTTGGGCATTCCATAGGGGTATCCTATGTGCAAGGAAAGGGAAGGGTATGCCTGGCAAGTGGGTGCACTTGTCAGGTCGACATGGCAGTTAACAAACTGCGCACAGGCACTGCGGTGGCAGGCCTGAGACATCTTTTCAGGGCTACTCATGTGGGTGACAAGATCAGTTCTGCAAGCCCACTAGTAGCATTTGATTTACCAGCCCTGGCACACTCAGTGCACTTTACTAGGAACCTACTGGTAAAACAATAATGCCAATCAGGGAGGACCAATCACAGTATCAATTTACACAGGGAGCACTTGCACTTTGACACTGATAAGCAGTGGCAAAGTGCCCAAAGCATCTAATGCAGCAAAAATGAAATCCAGCGCAGCATCAAAAATATAGGAGGTAGAGGCAAAAAGTCAGGGAAAACCACGCCAAGGATGCCAGGTCTAACACATCATAAGCCTGCCTTAAGATACTTCATAGAAACACACCTGTTCCTCATTAAGACTGCATTCCGGTGAGAGACTGGTCCCCTCTGGTATCAGTAAATATGAATTGTTTAAGAATTTTAATCCATCAAACTCATTACAGCATCTCTCTGCATGTTTTAACTCTGTGTGCTATTACACTGCACTCTGTAAAAAAAAGAAATCACAGGATTATAGGACTATGTATGTGTATGTTACACATTAATTCGGGTTTATTAAGTGCAATGATCACTAGATGCCTTGAAGTGTTGCAGATTGTGTGCCTTGATATATCACATCAAGGAGCACATCGTGCTGTCTGTTAGTAATAGGAGACAGTATCTATTTATAACAGAGTACAATCTCATGCACTGTTTTACAAAGATGTGCATGCATTTAACCATCACCAAGAGGGCAATATCATGCAGTGCACTAAAACTGCCTGATTGTTTATATCTTCATTTGTAATTCATTGCAGAGAATTTGTGATGTGCTTGCATACCATGATAAGGCTGCCTCAAGATACTTCATAGAAACAGACCTGTTCCTCACTAAGATTGCATTCCAGTGAGAGACTGGTCCCCTCTGGTGTCAGTAAATATGAATTGTTTATGAATTGTAGTCCATCAAACTCATTACAGCATCATACTGCATGTTTTAACTCTGTGTGCTATTTCACTGCACTCTGAAAGAAAAAAATCACAGGCATGTTTTTATCCATCAGATTGAGGACTACATCGTGGTAGGCGAATATTCATGTGACCATGTGTATAGCATGTGAGCTTTTATGTATTGCAAAAAAGGGCACATCATGGCGCATGTTACAGAATTGTGTTGAGATTTTGAGATTATGCTCCTATGTGCACTTTAAAGGTTAAACTGAGGACCATATTAAATTGTGTGCGACAGGTTTCAGTGCCTTTATCTGCCAGAGGAAATATGCTGCCTATTACACGGTTGTTTTTTTTTCTCCATCACAATGAGGACCATATCAAGTTGTGTGTCACAATTGTGTGTTTTTATCCAACACAATGAGGACCACATTTTAGTGTATTTTAGGCTTGTGTGCTTCTTCTATCACAGAGTCACATCATGTTGCATTGAACAAGTTCATGTTAATGTAGCTATCATTAAAAATACTACATTAATGTGATTTAGTGTTTTCACATATTCCTTTAACAGAAAGCTCATTTAACAGCAAGCTGCTTTAACATTATGCTGTGTATTTGTAGTGTGCATCATCTTGGGTAGCTCAAAAAAACTACATTGTGTTTTATCTTGGAAATGTGTGCACTTATCCGTCACAATTATGGCTCTATACAGGCCTGGTCCATAGGACATGAATTTATCTCCATCACAAAAAGGCCCTAGGGCTAATGTTGTGTGCCTTTATCTGACACAGGAACTATTATGGTGCCTATTACAGAGGTTAGTGCTTTTATCCATCACAATGAGAACCGTATCAAGATTTGTGTCACCATTGTGTGTTTTTATCAAACGCAATAAGGACCACATTTTGGGTCATTTTAGACATGTGTGCTTCTTCTATCACAGAGTAACATCATGTTGTACTGAACAGGTTCATGTTAATTTAGGCATCATAAAAAGTACCACATTAATGTGATTTAGTATTATCACATATTCCTTTAACAGAAAGCTCCTATAACATTATGCTATATATTACCAATGTGTATGTACTTATGGAACTAGATAAAATTAAATTGTATTGTATCATGGAAATGTGGACACTTATCCATCACAATGACGGCTATATATAGGCCTGGTCCATAGAAAAGCATTTATCTCCAGTACTGAATAGCCCAAGGGCTAATATGCACAAGTATACATGTACACTTTGAAAAAGATGACTATTGTATGTGAGTAAATATTTTTGTGTGTGTGGATAGTGATCTTCATGGGCTTTATTGCTCTGCAAAGTATTTGTGTGCCTGCAAATGTGTTACTTTGTAACTGTCCACAAAACATTTCTTCAGCCCATTCCCACCCAGGGAACAATCTGAGATTTACTCCTAACAAGTGCCGGATTAAATCTGTTTTCAGAGTGGGAAGCGGAAGGAATCAGAATAAAAATTGGAGATGGCATAGATGAAGGGATTACTCAACGGGGCAAAAATGCATGCAGAAAGGAAATATTTGACTACTTCTACTTGATTCCGAATAGTTCAATTTTTTTTACATTTATACTTGTTCAAGGAAAAATGGTATTCTCAAAAGAAAATGAGAAATAATGAAATACTGCTACTGCAGAAGCATGCTAAGAATAATCAAGAGAACCTTTGTGAATTAAAAAATCATCTTGCTCGTGTAATCCAAGCACACTAATAATCTATGACAATAAACGTAGCACTTTGTATTGTGAATTGAAGAGGATCTAGAGGCATTAAGGTGTGTGGCTATGTGTATCACATCAGAGTCACAATCCCAATCATGCCAGTAGATTGCTCATATCCTGCATAATGACCTTAGTTTTGAGTGTTAGAGGTGCTTTGGTGTGTTATATAAGTGTGCTACTATTATTTTACTTTGGATCACATCGTGGTGTGTGTCACAAATGGTTGTTTCTATTCATCACAACGAGGACCGTGTAATGTTGTATATTACATATCTGAGCTTTTTCCCATCACATCAATGACCACGCCACTGGTTCTGTTGCAAAGTTGTGCTATTATCTAAACTACTGTTACCAAGAATAAACTTCTTTCAATCACAAATAGGATTATATTACATTATATGTTTGTCACCGGGTCGTTGAGGAAGGGGTTAAGCCCCGGAAGGAATCAACGTGCAACTTGGTTCTTTTATCCCTAATATTAGGTATGGTTTGAATATGTTTTTTTTTCACGTCCTAGTTCGTCTGTTTACACAGCTTGTAGAGGTTAGGTAGGAATACTTCTTCCGTTCTTCCTCCTATGCGTCCACCAGGTCAGTCATGGACTCATATGTCCCTTGTGAAGAAAACAAGAAAACCTCTGGTGACTGTTGGGACATCGACAATATGTAGAAGCGTAGGGGGCCCGTGCAGGGAGTATCACCACACTCAAAGAAGCGACCACCACCAAGTGTAGTCCGGTTAACCCACCGGTTAAGCAGAGGTGTGTCCTCTCCTTACTTTGCTGCCTTCCAGCCCAGTGCCCGTGAGCAGCCCGCAGCCGGACCGTACCTTGTTCAGCCACATTCCTCTTGGAGCGTTACAGGGCGAAGCGTTTAAACGGTTGGCCTCCTGGCGTCTCCTCCTCTGCAGGGGTTTCCTCCCCACTTGTTGCAGGCGATGAGGTCCCGTTTCTCCTCCATGCACTCTCCTGGTTCTTCAGCTCTCACTTCTTCCTCAGCATCCATTCCAGCAGCCATTTCAGCTTTCGTCAGCGGGTCTCTCTCTCCCCATTAGTCAGGGGTCATCCGGACTTACTGACCGCCTTCTTCTCGGATGTCGGAGTCCTGTTCCTTAAAGGGACAGGCCGGAGACGAAGCCTGCACACAGAGGAAGAGTACCTCATTCACCAGAGTCACCGGGAAGTATGGTATATCCTCCAATAAGTCATCCTCGACCCCGTGACACAGTTACAAATTAATTTGGGTTCATCATTTGCAATGAGCACTAGATGTCTTAAGATACATAATAGAAACAAACCTGTTCCTCATTGCATGTGCATTCGAGACTGGTCCCCTCTGTTGTCAATAAATATGAATTGTTTATGATTCTGTGTCCATCAAAATCATTACATCACAGTGCGTGTTTTACCTCTGTGCTATAACACCTCACTCTGAAAAAAACATCACACATGTTTTCATCCATCACAATGAAGACTGCATCGTGTTATGCAATTCATGTGACCATGTGCATAGCATGTGAGCTTTTATCCATTGCAAAAAGGAGCACATCATGACGCATGTTACAGTTTAGTGTTGTCATTTTAAACATGTAATACACACTGCCACAACTTTATATGTGTTTCAAGCATATGAACGTTTGTTCTGGACACTGAAAACCATTTCATACTGTGTGTCACAAGATTGTGCTTTTTTGTGCTTTACAATAGCTCCTATTTCAATGTGACCTATGGTCCTATATGCACCTGTGAAACTAAGGATCATATTAAATTGTGTACGACAGGTTTGTGTTCCTTTATCTGTCACAAGAAATATTATGCTGCCTATTACAGAGATTGGTGTTTTTCCCATCACAATAAGGATTGTATAAAGATGTGTGTCACAATTGTGTTTTTATCTAACACAATGAGGACCACATTTTGGTGCATTTTAGACATGTGTGCTTCTTCTATCACAGAGTCACATCATGTTGTATTGAAAATGTTCATGTTAATGAGTACCATATTATCATTATTCCTTTAACAGTAAGCACCTATCAGATTAAGCACTATATTACAAATGTGTAACTCAAAGAGAACTACATTGTATTTTATCTTGGAAATGTGTGTACCTATCCATGACAATTATGGCTATGTAATGGCCTGGTCTATATGGCATACATTTATCTCAATTCCAAGAAAGACAAAGTGCTAATGTGCACAAAGTAGATGTGTACACTTGGAAAAAGATTGACTAACATACAGTTATCTATGTGAATAAATATTTTTATGTGGGTATGTAGAGAAATTTCAAGGGCTTTATTGCCTTACAAAGTATATGTGTGCCTGCAAACTTGTGAGTTTGTAACTGTCCACAAACACTTTCTCTGCCGATTTCCACCCGGGGAACAATTTAAGATTCACTTCTAACAAGAGGTGGAGTAAATTGGTTTCCAGAGTGGGAATAGGAAGGAATTACGGAGATGGCATAGATGAAGAGATTACTCAACAGTGCAACATGTTTTTCAAATGTTACTTCTTCCACTTGCTTCACAATATTTCCAAACATTGAAACATGTTCAAGGAAAAATGGGATTCTCAAAAGAAAATGAAGAGTAAGAAAACCCTAGTGCTATTGTGCATAAAGTATATGTGTAGATTTAGAAAAGATTGACTAGCATATAGATTTCTATGTGAGTACATATTTCTGTGTGGGTGGATAGAGAGATTTCCAGGGCGTATTTGCTTTACTTGCAGATTCCTCACCTTTTGAATAAATTCCCCCAGCAGTCACAAGCCTAGGTGTGGGTTCATGGCTGGTTGTACCAAAATCTTCTCAAGGAACCAGCGAGAGAAGTGGCTTTCCATTCTCCCTTCTGAGTTCAAATGGTAATGCTACTCAAAAGTATAGAGGGACACCCAACTCACCACTTTGCAGATGTGTGCTATCGGCACTCCAGTTGCCATTGCAGAAGTACAAAACTTGCTCTGGTGGAATGAGCTTGAATACCTTCTGGTGGTTCTTTGTTAGCCAGAGCACTGCACATCTTAATTCAAAGGATTATCCATCGTGATAATGTCCTCTTATGCACTTTCTTGCCTCTCACCTTCCCCATATAGCCCAGAAACAGCTGATCATCTAGCCTTAACTCGCATGTTCTGTCCACGTTGAAGCTAACTGCTCTCTTATGATCAAGACGATGCAGTCTCTGTTCTTACTTGGTTGCCTGTGGATGAGTGAAGAAGGTTGGGGGTATGTTTGGCAGGAAGGCAGCCCTGGTTCTTAAAAACCAATCTGTTAGGACTGAAAGAAGTGAATATATGTTTGACACTAAAAGCTTGCAACTTGCTAACACGTCTAGTTGATGTGTTAGTGATCAGGAAGACTGCCTTAAATGTGAGTAACATAAAGGACAACTATGTAATAGTTCAAAAGGGGAAAATATAAGAAACATGAGAACCAAGTTGTAACCCCATTGAGGCATCCTAAAAGGGATTGGTGGAAACTTGTTAATTGTCCCTTTAGGAACCTCATGACTATGGATGGTTTGAAAAGGGACAGCTGGTCAGATAAACAAAGAAAAGCCAAAAAGGCTGATAAGTAAGCTTTAGCAGTGCCCACTGCGCCCCACTGCTGGTCTAGTGAAAGGACAAACCTAAGATGTTAGACAGATGAGCCTGAAGAGGGTCTACTAAGCTGTCTACATATCACTTGGTAAATTAATTCCATCTGCCTGGGTACACTATCTTGGTGACATGTCTGTGGGCACATAAATTAATATCCACACCTTCAGAAGCTAAAGAAAGAGATCTCATGTTGCCCATTAAATCTCTAGAAATACAGGTGGAGGCTTTAGCGGTTGGGATGGAGAACCTGCCATGTGACTGCAATAAGAGGTCTACACTGTGAGGGAGACAGAGCGGAGGGCACAGGGAGAAGCGAATGAGGCAGGGGCGGCTGGTGACATTTGAAAGTGGTGGCCGTAAAATGATTGTCATACTGCACCGCAGCGAGCGAGCGTAGCGAGAGAGCCCGATCAACCTAAGAGGGGTTTGGGGGGGGGGGGGGGGGGGTTGAGGGTCCTTCCCCCTGAAAAATGTTTGAAAAAAGAGTGGACAAATGGTGCATTTTCAAGCAAATTTGAGAAAGCAGGAAGGTTAATAAAGCAATTGTGAAAGTGCAGTTATTACATCAATAAAGAGATGTCATATAACATAGGTAGCTGCTTATTCAAGCTTTCTTTCACCCCATAGTCCAGCAGGGTCTTGATACAAGACAGATAAGAAAAAAAGCAGTGTGGTCCTCGACCAGGAAGACACTCATATTTCATTGGTAAGAAGTCAAAAGATTGGTCAAATTGAAAACCTAAAATGCAATACGCAATATAACAATTTGCAAGTACATCTCATCTATGTTCAACAAGCCATGTTTTACCCATGATTGGAATTGTGGATCACCAAATAAACTGAGCCACTGCAATCAAAATCAACCAAAACTATGGCTCAAGGTTACATATTGGCAGTAACAGTATAAAGCAGAAACACACTCTAAATACCTATGAAAGTGACACATAAATATTGACCATGCAACTCAAACGCATGAATGTACTGTTAGCTGTTGGCAACATGCCCTAAGACGAAGCATGTCACAAAAATGGGTGAGGGTATGAAAAGTAGGATACTTATCGAAGGTAACGCCTTGATTCACATTTTTCATCAATCTCTACATGTTAGAAAGTTCTAGATGACCTCTGAGCATCAGTGAACTCAGGCTAGACCACCCACTGACGTGATCTTTCTAGACATGTCCACAGCGAATGATACATTGGATCATGATCTTTTTGACTACCAGGAAAAATATCAGGGGCTCAGCATTACAATGGCCCCATGCATTCCTTTCAGCTCAGCGGCAACAAATGAGAACTGGCAACACCACCTAGTTACCGAGAGGCTCCATCCTCAGAGTTTCCTTAGGGTGTTTCCTATCACTTCAGCTCTTCAGTATCTACTCCCAGCACTTACCAGAGTTCATCTCACAATATTCACCACAATTAAAGATGTACACAGATAATACGCATGCCCTTTTCTGGCTGTGGACAGCCCACAACACTGGGATAAAATGAAGCCACAAATATTGTTGGATCAAGGACTACCAGCTCTGCCTCAGTGGCACCAAAAGTTATGCAGATAGATGGCCTATCTGAAATTTCACTCCCATTCCAACGGCCTCACACACCGTGCACAACTCTCAACTTAGCATACAAAGTGAAAGAACATGGATTATGTACTGTTCCTGGCCTGTTTTACTCACAGCTGATCACAATCATATGAATGTGCTCCCACATTCAGCTCAAATAGTTGGGGAGGTATTTCCTTCTACTCCAGAGTAAATACTACATGGATCTCACAAAGGCGCTGCCCTATCACACTTGAACTCCTACAACATACACAGAGTAACATTTTTAACTTTGACCTCTTTAAAATAGACAGCTTTAGGTTTATCAAAGCTGATAGCCATGCCCAGGTGAATATATATTCAAACATCTAATCGATTATTACATGTGTGTGTTACAAAACACATTAATACACAATTAAAAAGCACAACGCACTGTGACACTGGCATGTACTACACCACACCAGCAGCACAATGGGAGCACGTCAAGAGGGCATTTTTGGCCATACACGCATTGTATGGCACTTCTCTTACACCTACTAGGAATTCATACATGGAATCCTGACGGGGTAAATGGTTTACTACAGCATATTTCTGCAACCATTGCAGATTAAAGCATGGTAGTAATTCACATGCAAGATGATGTCTATGTGCTTTGGATCGTCTGTGACAGTGAATGCGACACACCTCAGGTGTGGCGGCTCTTAGTTCAAACACTATGCTGCTTGACTTTTTCAACCTGTAATATTATTTAGGTAATTTTATCATGTTTGGTTTGAAAAATGGCATAAATTAGTGCAATTTAACATTTGTAAAGGAGAAGAAAATCCTAGTTACTTGATAAATGTTTGCGCCGATTCAGGATCCTCTGTTAAATGGATTTTACTTCTTTCCATATGACTCGTAGGCTTTGACATCTACAATAGTATAACCTTCTTTAGGTTAGGATTACAGACAGGGTTACCTGTATCACGTTTCCCAAAAATTAATTATAAAAATGCCTTAATTTTTGGGGGCGTGGCTTGGTGAGCCAAGATGGCGGGCGCATCTTAAGTCGGCTCCCGCCCGCCCGTAACGTTTATCCGCCAATTTATCCTTGCCCCCGGAGCTGCGCCGCCCTGCTAGCAGGCAGAGACAGCGGACGAGCAGCGGGGGCGATTGAAGTGCTCCCGACGGCCTGGGTCCGATGTGCGCCGCGGGGAGGCCGAGAGACGATTGCGGCCTAGAGCAGTGCCAGGAACCGCGGCCTCGAGTGAGTGAGGAGGCCGGGCCGGACCTGCCCGAAAGAGGCTGAGCGGAGCGGCGCCCTGCTGAGGTGGCTGCCAGACTGCGTGGCTGTGGGGCTGACAGTGGAGTGATGACCTGGCCCTGACCGCGGAGATCCAGTGGAGGCGGCCTGGGGTGACCCGGCCTGGAGGGGCCCGCGAGACTGTGAGGCGTGCTGCGCATTCCGGCCCTGAGGTGAGGTGGCGCCATGGTCCCCGGGGTGCTGCAGCTGGTCTTCCCCCTCCCCCCCTGGATGAGCCGGTGGTCCCTGGGGATTCGGCGGCCGGTTCGGGTCGCGGGGTGGGGTGAGGTGCCTGGTTAGGAGCGGCGAGGGCTACTGGGCGGCCGCCTGGCCCGGCTAGTGCGGGGCTGCGGCCTGTGCGTTCCTGGTGGCGACGGGGCACGGCTGACCTGGCCGGCTGAGATGTAGTGGACGTTGTGCCTGCCCCGAGCCATAGTTGGAGAAGCAGCGTCGGAGCGGGCCCCCCCTTCACCTGGCAGAGACTGGGCCTGGTCGGGCGCTGGCTGGGTATCGGAGGCCCGGCTGGGCCCCGGCCACGTGGTTTCCCCTGGAGGACTGGGGCGGAGGACAGGTGACAGGGGCACTATCCTGGAGGTGGCAACATAAGGGGGAGAGCTGATCTACAGTCGGGCCCGGGGAGCTTTGCGCGGAGGTGGCCTTGGGGCATTAATCTACAACAAAGACCAGAGACAAACCTGGTGGAGGGGCGGCGAAGCAGGGGCCTATCGATAAATTCACAGGTCCGGGCCCGGCGGGGACGGTGGCAGGGGGCCCCTCGGGGGCGGTGCCGGATATTGCCGCCCTCCTGGCGGCCATAACGCAGTCCCGGGACATGATGGATGCCAAGATCGGGGCAGTGGGTTCGGACGTAATGCTGCTGCATCAAGACCTGCGAAACACGGTGACCCGCATCACAGGGACTAAAACCAGGGTGTTGAGCGTGGAGGATGAGGTTGCGACGCTGAGGAAGCAGGTAGCGCTCCTAGAATCCACCCAGCGGGGCCTGGCAGGCAGGGTTGAGGATGCAGAAGGGCGGGCCCGCAGGAATAACTTGTGCTTTGTGGGGTTGCCGGAGGGCTGCGAGGGGAACAACATTGAGCGCTTCCTCTCCCAGTGGCTGGAGGGCTGGCTCCCGGCTGAATCGCTGTCCCGCTGCTTCGTAGTGGAGCGGGCGCACCGGGCTCTGGTTCAGAGGCCGCCGGTGGGGGCCCGTCCCCGTCTGATTATCGCCAAACTCCTAAATTACCACGACAGGGATGTCATCCTCCGGCAGGCCAGAGAGAAGGAGCCTGTGCAGTTCGAAAACTCCTGCATACTTATATTCCCGGACTATACACGAATGGTCCAACAGCAGCGTCACTCCTTCCTGGCGGCCAAGGCCAGGCTACGGGAACTCCACTTATCCTACGCTCTTCTATATCCAGCGCGCTTGAGGGTTGTATATGAGTCCCGAACACTGTACTTCGAATCGCCAGAGGAAGTATTTAAATGGACAGATGAGACTGTGAAGCTGCGTCCTCGTACACCCCCGGGTAGAGAATCGGACTCATCCCAAAATGAGGTGGCAGGGACTATCGCTAAGAAGCAGCGGCGCTCCAGATCCCGCCGCCGGCATAAGTCCGAGGGGGCCTGGCGGGGGGCTGGCCCGGAGGCGAGTCATCCGCCGACTGGACATTGAGGGTCCGGAGGTTCCTTGGGGGTGAGTCTTCTTGGTCTTCGCGTCATGGACATGCCGCCGGCTGCTCTACACTCCTAGATGCAGGGGGCTGTTTTGGTCCGGGGGACAGACGTGGGGGGCGACCACTGCTGTAGCCAGTTGCGGGCGGGGTCTTTGGGAAGCGGTGGTGGAAGGGCATGTTGGGGATCCATTGGTTGAGCACTACTGAGGTTCATGGTTTGGGCCTGGGGAAGTTTCTCACCGCGACAGGTACTTACATGTTTGTGAGGTATGGGGTGGGGGGAGTGGGGGTGGCGGGACAGTTGGGAAGTTGGGGTTTTGGATTAGGGGTTGACCGCACCTTAGTACAGTACTGGGCATGGGCGGGGGCGGTCGTCGGAGTCCCTGAGTGGCCACTATGTTTTGGATATGCTTTCTATGGCGACCGGCTCCATAGGGACTAGTGGGCGATTAGCTACAATCAAGGTGCTGAGCTGGAATGTTCGGGGTGCCCTTGATAAGATCAAGAGAGGGGCGATCCTGCAGTATGCAAAAAGGGCATCGGCGGACGTGTTACTCCTACAGGAGACACACCTATTGCGGACGAGGGTGCTATGCCTACAACGCTACGGCTACACACAGGTGTTTCATGCAGGGTTTGTTCAGGGCTCCAGGGGTGTGGGTATCTTGGTTCACAAGCGGGTTTCGTTTGTACATTCCCAGACGTGGGCAGACACATATGGGAGGTATGTCTTTGTTTTGGGCCGGATTGGATCGGAGCGGGTGGTGTTCGGTAGTGTGTACGTCCCCCCCTTTGTCCTGGTCATTTGCGGAGAAGCTCATGGCGTGTTGGGCGGACATCCCAGACGTCCCGGGGATCATAGGAGGGGACTGGAACGACGTGATGGATCTACATGGGGACCAGCTGTCAAGGGGGCGGGAGAGAGGGGGACAGACGAAACTTCACGCACTGGTGGGTGGCCTGCCGTGGGTGGATGCCTGGAGGCGGTGTCATGGTGAGGCTAGTGCTTACACATATTTGTCGGCGGTGCATGGGTCCTTCTCCCGGCTAGACTACATATCAGGGGCCGCGGTGTCTCGGTTGGATGCGGCAGAGATCCTACCGTGCGGGCTTTCAGATCGCTCCCCGGTGTCAGCGGTCTTGCGGATGGGGGGGTGGGGGGGTCGTTTCGTTGGCGACTCTCGGTGTGGCACCTGCAGCAGAACGACTATAGAGTGCATATGACTGAGGCGGTAGATCAGTATCTGTCGCGGAATGTGGGTTCCGTGTCCGGGGCGGATACGTTGTGGGAAGCCCTGAAGCCGACACTTCGCGGCGCGGATATCTCCTTCTGTGCGGTGGCCCGCCGTGAGCGTCGAGCGGGGCTAGCCCGAGCGGAGGCTGAGGTTCTGGAGCTGGAGCGTAGGGGCCGGGAAGAGGGAGGTGCGGTGCACTGTCGGCAGTTACTTTATGCGCAGCAGACATATGGTTCCATGCTGCTTGATGAGGCACGTCAGGTGTGGCTAGCCACTAGGAGTCGAGTGTATCAGTGGGGAGACAAGTCGGGTGCAATGCTGCACAGGTTGTGTCAGGGGATGTATCATGCTCAGGACCTCCCAGGGATAGTGGATCATGGGGGAACACCCATAGTGGACCCCGGGACGCTGGCAAATAGTTTTGCTACCTACTATGCGGGGCTATATAGCCCTTGTGAGAGCCTCACTGCAACGGCAGTGGAGCGATTCACCCGGTCACGGGGCTATCCGTAACGGCACGGACAGCATTGGATCGTCCGCTAACAGCGGGGGTGTTGGGGGAGGCTCTGGGTGGCCTGAACCCGGGCAAGGCTCCGGGCCCGAACGGGTTCCCGAGCGACTTTTTTAAGAAGTACTTTCTACCATTAGGCCCACATTATACGGCGGTAGTGGAGGAGGCCCGAGAGCGTGGGTTGACGCCCCGGGACTGGAGGCATGCTGAGATTGTAGTGTTCCACAAACCGGGTAGGCCCCCGGAGGAGCACGCCTCGTATCCTCCGATTTCCCTCCTCAATGTGGAGGCTAAAATTCTGGCAAAGGCTTTGGCCAATTGCCTCCTGCCATACATTGCCTCGCTGGTCCATCCGGACCAGGTGGGGTTCATGCCCTCCCGTGCCACGCGACATAACATACGGCGGGCCCATGTGGCGATTGCTGAAGTGCAGCGACTGGGGGTCCCGGCAGCCCTATTGTTGGCAGATATGGACAGGGCGTTTGATTCCCTTAGTTGGGGCTATTTGTTCCTACTGCTGCAGCGCTTGAATTTCGGGCCACGGTTCCTGTCTTATGTGCGACTTCTCTATACGGAGATCACGGCCTCGGTTAGGGTGGCAGGGGCGTCCTCGCTGCCGTTCCCCATACGGCGGGGGACGCGCCAGGGGTGTCCCCTGTCCCCGTATCTGTTCGCCCTGGCCATGGAGCCGTTGGCGGTATGGGTGCGAATGGACGCGCAGATCTCCGGATTTGAGTGGGAAATTGGCTTGGCCGATCGGATAGGCCTTTACGCAGACGATGTCCTCTTTTTTCTGACGAACCTTGATCGTACGGGGCCCCGGCTGCTCTGGATCATGCAAATTTTCGGTGAGACGTCGTGTCTCTTTATGACTCCGGTGCAAGAATGGGCGTCCTCGGTGCGGATCGCGGAGGGGGGGCTTCAGTATCTGGGGAAGTTCTTATCACCTACTCCGGCAATTTCTTGGGGGCGAAAAGTGGTGCCCGTGTGGGAACAGGTTTGTCGGGACATCAAGTTGTGGACTCGTATGCCACTCACTATCTTTGGCCGGTCTGCGATTTTTAAGATGGTGGCTCTTCCCCGTCTCCTGTATCAGCTGCAGAATCACCCTTATACAATCCCGCTGGAGTGGTTTTGTTGGGTGAACTCGACTCTGGGGCAGTTTTTGTGGGAGGGCGGGGTGGCGCGGGTAGCCTTATGGACGTGCTTCCTTTCAACATATACTGGGGGTCTGGCAACATCGGATCTGCTCTCATATTATCATGCCTCCCACTTGCTGGTGCTGAACGAGTGGTGGTATGGGAGGGGGGGAGACCAGGCGTATGCGGTGGAGCGGCGGCTCATGGCCCCACACTCACTTCACACCTTGCTCTATTCCGCGGTCTGTCGGGCGCGGTTGCCACCGGTGACGCAAGTGGTTTTCCAACTTTGGCGTAAGGCGCTGACGCGCATTGGGTGGTTGGGCGTGCTCACGCGGGAGACCCCACTGTGGCACAATGGGCAGCTACCGCAGTTGGCGGCCCTGGCAGGGTTTGAGGGGTTGGATCGGATTGGCATCTCCACCATAGGTGATGTGGTGCGTGGGTGTGTTCTGAAGTCCTTCCAGGATCTTCAACAAGAGTTCAGCATGCCCCGGACGCAGTTCTATAGATATCTACAATTGCGCCATGCACTCTCCCCCAGTCTAGTGGGATTAGACTCCATAGCAGACTTCAGCCCTGTGGAAGTGAAGCTTTTTATGGGGGACCTCCATGACAAGAAAATCTCCAAGATATATCGATCGCTAGTTATCCACAGTGCCCCGTCGCTCCAGCAGCACCAAGGGAAATGGGAGAACGATGTTGGGCCCCTTGATGAGACGGACTGGACAGATGCACTTGCCTCGCCACGGGGAGCAGCCATAGCTATCCGACTCCGTCTTATACAATTTAAATATTTGCATAGGGCTTACTATATCCGGCGGAGGCTGTGGCGGGCGGGATTGATTGCCTCTCCGGAGTGTCTCCGCTGAAGACAGGAGGAGGGTTCCTTCTTTCACACCGTGTGTCTTTGTGGGTCACTGTATCAGTTTTGGAGAGGGGTGTTGGCTTGTTTATCCGAGGTGTTGGGGTGGGATGTTCCCGCGGACCCCAGGCTGACACTCCTGCATATCATGGAGGACATTGGTGGCAACATATACAAGCGGCACCTATTGCTGCTGGGTCTCACACTGGCCAAGAGGGATATCGCCAGGGCATGGAAAGCGCCGACTGCCCCCTCGCTGAATGTGTGGAAGAGGGGTTTGGACTTCAATATGGGCCTGGAGCTTCCCATCTTTGCAGCTAGGGGGTGCCCCCGTAAACACTATAAGATTTGGAAGAGGTGGGCAGACTATAGGGGTCTCTCCCTGGAGCCAGTTCCGGAGGAACGGGAGGAGGGGCGCATCTGGTTTCTCCCGGAAGGGGGGGGAGGGTACACACAGGGATTGGACATGGAGGTGTCCGGCTTATGCTCAATACATTATGTCGTTGGTTGGGTGCAATACGGTGCGGTCCGGGGGAGGGAGTTGGGAAGTGGGGGGGAGAGTTGGGGAAGTTGGTTTTCCTCTGAAATGCATTCAAAGTATCCTATTATGATAAAATTGTCAATGTCATGATCAATGTGTTGCTTGGGCCGATACCTCTGGGGCTACAGGGGCCGGCAATATATGTGTTCGTTGACGAATAAAAACAATTTAAAAAAAAAAGTGCCTTAATTTGGCTATACCTTTTTAACCCAAGATGGTTCTAAGGCCAGGTATTAATAGATCTCTGGGGCCCGTCAGCAGTACTACAAGGACAAACCCTTAAGAAGCAGATGGCGCCCCTATGCTGGATGACCTGTCACTTGGTTGGCAATAAGTGCTTGCAGCAGCCCAGGGTACAAGAGGCAGAGGTCTCCACTCTCCATGTATTTTGAACTCTCATTTATATGTGTTTTTCAATCTAAGTGGACATTCTGTATCTCTTGAAGGTGGTTTCTCACATAAAATGCACCGAGCCCTACACAAAGTACATCTCAGGGAGTCTTTTATGTGAAAAAGGCCCTCCAATCATCAACTAGGAAAATATTGTCTCTGTGGTGAAAAATTGCATAAGAATGAAATGCACACTTTTACAGTAACCCAAACCAGGCATGTTTCCATTGTGGACAAGCCGGCCAACATAGGTTAGGGCTCTTATGCATACTCTGTGAGGTCCAGGAGCTACAGCTGGAAAAAAAGGGTTGCGAGTACTAAAAAATAGGAAATCTACGAAGCAATTGTAAAGGTGGATTAGTAAATCATACAGAAATGGGCATTTCCACATTTAACTTCGTGGTTTTATTTACCTGTGTAGAAATCAATCCCCCCACACCCCTTCCCCCAAGGAAATATTGTGGTGTTCTCTCTATTTACCCACCCTTGACAAACATTTACCAATGCCGCTAATGTGAACCGAGATATTCCAAACCACCTTGAACATTTTGTGGGCTTTCAGTCCATTTTGACAGCCCCCCCCCCCCCACCTTCCATATAACAACCCACTGATAGCTCTAGTTATAAATCTAACATGGAAGAACTCCACTCTGTACACCATCGGAATGGAAGGTCTGTGAATCACAAAGCCTAGTGACATGTATGTGCACCTATGTTACACTTAGTTACGCTTCTGTGAACAATAACCATTGTGCATTGGGCCACAAAGCTTGTTCTTTTTCACCACCTTTTAGCCTCCCCTCATTTGATAAATTATGTGGAACCAATAAAGTATCTTAGGCTGGTATTGCAAAGCAAATGGCACCCATTTATGTATGTGCCATGTTATGTAAAAGAAACAAACTCATTGCCACGGCTGCTGTATACATTCTCTCCTAACATGGATCATTGTCCCAGGGTCTGTTTTCATGAAGTCGACCTGGTTGACCTTTGTGCACCGTATTTCAGCCACAAATCTCATTATGACGAAAAATCATGGTTTCACAGTGAACTTGCGACCAAGTGCGCTGAAAAGGGGAAGGTGAACAGCATTACATAGTGTACGACGTGAAATGGTAAATACCGTATTTACCATTTGCTCCCCTTTCAATTCACCCCCACCGTAGGGTTAGGGGGTAGTACTGGAAGATCCCGGAGTAGGGTCAAAATCAATTATTAGCTCGACTTATCATGCAGCCAATAGTCGAGGCCAGTTGCGGCTGGCGGGGGGGGAGGGTTGATGACGCGGGGTGGGGTGTCGCGCTAGGGTGGGGGCAGTTTTAAAATAAAATAAAAATCCATACCTGACCAGGTCCGCGCCGCCTCGGGTCCGTTGGTGCCTACAGTACAGGACAACAGCTGCATTATTGCAGGCAGGCACGTTCTAAACCCTCTCACTCTCAGCCAATCCTGGCGCTCCAGCAGCGCCAGGTTTGACTTAGGGCACGATTACTCTCTGCCCGCCTGCCCATTAGGAGACCGAGGTTTGAGCCTTTGCTCAACCCTCGCTCTCCTAATGGGCATGCGCCAGCCACAGCAGACACTAGTGCGCATGACTGGGCACGGCACAAAAATTCGCCGACCTTCCCCACTCATGCCTGCTGCCCCTGGTCTGACAATCATGTCACTCAACATGACGCCCGACCGCCTACCCCCTTCAGACTCTGAAGGGGGTGGGCGGTCTGATGTCATGCTGACTGACATGATTGTCGGTTCTCCCTCGGGGTCTCTGAACTGAGTTTACTTAAGTTCAGAGATGCCGAGGGAGCTGCGTGCGTGGGCGGCTTGTGGGGCAACGCCACAGTGCCCTAATGGACGCACCGCCCCTGGAAAGAGGTCTACATTTTACACCCTTTGTGGCAAATCTGGGGGCAATGAGGATTACTCAAGAGGCTGATCAAGAAAACTTTTCCTCCGAATTCGAGCAATCAAGGGAATGGAAGGAAACACATAATGAAGTGAAAAGTTCAACTGAAACACATTCCCCAATGCTCCCTGCATCGGAAAGTAGAGGTCACAGAATTTCAGGAATTGAGCGTTCTCGTGAGTGGCACACAGGTCAATATCAGGTGTCCTCAAGAGCTGGAATATGTCCTAGATTACTTCCGATTCCAGATGCCACTTGTGGTTAGCAAGATGAAGCTTACTGAAACTATCCACTAGCACATTGAGCACACCTGCAAGGTAATGTGCCACCAGGCAAAGCTGATGTTTCAGAGCTTCTTGGTAGAGAAGTGTGACCCTACTCACCCCTGCTTGATGATATACTACATAGTTTATTGTCCATCAAGATATGAAAATACTGATCACAGAGGGAAGGGAGGAAGACCTTGAGTGCCAAAATTATGACCTGTTATTCCTACCGGTTAATGTCCAATCTACGTTCATCTAGGGACCAGGCCCTTCTGATCTCACATTCCTCCAGATATATTACCCACTCTAGAGTGGAGGCATCAGTGATAACTTGCCACCGGAGGGAGAGAGTGAAATGGACTTACTTGGGATAGATTGCTGTCCATCCTCTACCACTATAAGACCAGTATCTCCAAGGTGCTTGAACCACTGCCTGCAAAGACATCATTGGAGTGCCTTCATGTGTCAGCATGCATAGGTGACCAGAAGGATGAAGGAGGCTTGCAGCTCGAAGAGGCATAAGACCATCAGGACTGGAACAATCACTCCATTTTGAAACATCACAATCATAGCCTGAATGTTGTGAACCTTCTAAGAAGGAGGGAAGGCTCAATTTGCAATGGTATACCGTACCACCCCTTCCAATTTATCACGTCTTCAAGCAAAGCAATGCTGCAAGATACCTTGCTGCACTGCACGAAAGGGAGAGGGCAGGAATGTGCCATATTTAACATTATTTGGCATAGTCCTGTCCTCTGTTTGTACTGGCGCAACATGTACTGCTTGCACCAGTGCAGGCACCCTTGCACAGGGGTGCAGTATTGTTTTTGTGCAGGAAGGGGAACCTTCCTGCACAAAAACAACGCTGAGAGACACTTTCCTCTTCTAAGTGTGTTGCAGAATGCAGAACACTTAGAAAGCAGAAACAATGAGAATATATAAACATATTTCTCCTCGTTGTACCTCCCCTGGCAAGGTGTAGAATTTTGACACATTCCCAGGTTTATTCGGGGAATGCACCATAATCCATGGATGGATGCATAGAAACACCCATGCTTCACCCATGGAATGCCTTGGCAGGGCAGAGTAGCGCAAGGCAACGACTTGCGCAGCCTTTTGTTAATCCAGCCAGGCTTGTTAAATCTCATTCTAGGTTTTGTGTGGCCCTGCACTGCCTTGCGTGGTGCAAGGGCAATGCAAAACTTTTGATAAATATGCCTCAGGATGCCCTGTATGGGAACTAGGGGAGACTTAGCATAGTTGATGGAAAAGTTCATATTGACCAACAACTTGCCTGTCGTGTGCAAATGGTAGGACACATCCCTTGTGAGTTGGTTTTTAGGAGCCAGTCATCCCGGTAAGGGAATTCTGGAATGAATTGCCATCTGTGATGGTCTGAATCTACCACCATCACCTTTGTGAAGTCTGGAGGAGCGAAGTGAGGTCAAATGGGAGAACAGCAAACTAATAGTCTTCGGATCCTACAGTGAAGCGTAGAAAATTCCTGTGCATCTGCAGGATAGGAAGTTGGAAGTAGATATCTTGCAGGTCAACAGACACAATCTAGACTTCAATTTCCAGTGCTAGAAGAACCCGAGCTAGGGACAGGATCACTAGCCCCTCTCCTGCACTGGAACATACTCCACAGCACCCATTACCGCACCCATCACCAAAGACCAACTACACGCAAACCTCGCTCTCAGCCCATCCACCGAACCCTCCAACACCGACGACGCTGCCCGCAACCTCAGACGCTGGATCGACGACTGCGCCAACACCCTCGCCCGCTGAAGAACCCCCCCCCCACAAAGACACCTGCAAGAGAGCCAGCTGGTTCCCCCCAGAACTCCTAGCCTCCAAGCGAGCCTGCCGGAAGCTAGAGAAGAAATGGCACAGCGAACAGACTCCAGACAGCCACACAGCCCACAAGGATGCCACTCGCAACCACCATCACCTAATCAGAACTGCCAAGAGGACCTCCTTCAAAGACCGCCTCGACAACAACGCACACAATAGCAAGGAGCTCTTCAACATCGTGAAGGAACTCTCCAACCCCAGCTCCAACACCAACGACATCCCGCCGTCGCAAGCCCTCTGCGACTCCCTCGCCACTTTCTTCCACCGCAGGATAGCAGACATCCACGACAGCTTCAACACCCAGACAGCCCCAACAGACAGAAACACAACAGTCTCTCCACACACCATCAACCACGACCCCCTGCTAGCCTGGACCAGCTTTAGCATCGATGACACCATCAAGACCATGAGCACAATCCACTCCAGCTCCCCGTCAGACCCATTCCCGCACCACATTTTCAACAAAGCCAGCAACTCCATCTCACCCCACCTGCGCAACGTCATCAGTCTCTCCCTCTAGACCGCAACCTTCCCAGACAGCTGGAAACACGCCGAGATCAACGCCCTACTCAAAAAACCCAAGGCAGACCCTAGAGACCTCAAGAACTTCAGGCCCATCTCTATGCTCCCGTTCCCGGCCAAGGTCATCGAGAAGATCGTCAACAGACAGCAAACCCGATACCTCGAAGAAAACAGAATCCTGGACCCTTCCCAGTCCGGGTTCCGCAGCAACCACAGCACCGAGACCGTCCTCATCGCCGCCACCGACGACATCAGGATACTGCTGGACAACGGTGAGACCGCAGCCCTCATCCTCCTGGACCTCTCCGCCACCTTCGACACCGTCTTCCACCGCACACTACGCGCACGCCTCCACGCCGCAGGGATCTGAGACAAAGCCCTGGAATGGACCACCTCCTTCCTCTCCGGCAGAACCCAGAGCGTCTGCCTCCCCCCATTCTGATCCGAAGCCTCCGAGATCATCTGCGGCCTACCCCAGGGTTCCTCCCTCAGCCCGACACTGTTCAACATTTACATGGCCCCACTCGCACACGTCGCCCGACAGCACGACCTCAACATAATCTCCTACGCCGACGACACTCAACTGATCCTCTCCCTCTCCAAGGCCCCCATCACCGCCAAAGCCAACCTCCACGAAGCAATGAAGGCCGTCGCCGACTGGATGAAGACCAGCCGTCTGAAGCTGAGCACGGACAAAATGGAGGTCCTCATCCTCGGCTCCAACCCTTCAGCCTGGGATGACTCCTGGTGGCTAACTGCACTGGGGACAGCCCCGACACCCATCAACCACGCACGCAACCTGGGAATCATCCTCGACTCAACGTTCTCCATGACCAAGCAGGTCAACGCCCTCGCCTCATCCTGCTTCAACACCCCCCGCATGCTCCGCAAGATCTACAGGTGGATCCCGACAGATACAAGAAGAAAAGTCACCCAGGCCCTCGTCAGCAGCAGACTCGACTACGGAAACGCCCTCTACGCGGGAGCCCCGACCAAGCTCATCAAACGACTGCAACGCATCCAAAACGCCTCGGCACGACTGATCCTCGACGTACCACGCCACGACCACATCACCCCCCACCTGAGAAACCTGCACAGGCTGCCCGTCAACAAGAGGATCACCTTCAAGCTCCTCACCCACGCACACAAGGCACTCCACAAGACCGGCCCAGCCTACTTTAACAAACGACTGTCATTCTACACCCCCCAACCGCCAGCTCCGCTCCGCCGACCTCGCACTCGCCACCGTCTCACGCATCCGAAGAACAACCACCGGCGGGAGGTCCTTCTCCCACCTCGCTGCCAAGACCTGGAACACCCTCCCACTGAACCTACGACAGACCCAAGACCTGCTGACCTTCAGGAGGTTACTCAAGACCTGGCTGTTCGATCAGTAGCGCCCCCCCAAGCGCCTTGAGACCCTCACGGGTATGTAGTGCGCTCTACAAATGTTGTTTGATTGATTGATTGATTTACTTGTAAGGTCAGAACATCTTGCTGAAGGACAGTCAGATGGTCTGGCAGAAGTACTGGTAACTGGAAGAGATGGTTGGGGGTTCTGCTGGAAGGGTAGGGCATACCCCTTCCCACAATCTACAAGACCCAAAGGTCTGTAATCCTCAAAACTTGTGAAAGGTCTGAAGTCCTCCAAACGTGTAAAAATGGGATGTCTGTCCCCAATTTGACTGTGTGTCTTCAGACAAGGGTAACTATGGCTGTTGTGGTTGGGGAAGAAGAGGAGGAGGGAGAAAGGGGTCCTCTCTACTATTTGTAGAGGGAAGTTCCCCTGTTGTTGGTGCTGCTGTTGGGCGTATTGCTGATGGCCCCAAAAGTAAATCCCCTGCTGAAACGTCAGAATATGTTGTGGGAAAGGCATCAGGTGTTAGCTTGGAAAAACAACAAGATTGCACTACTAGGCTCTCCAGGGATGGGTGAGAGGAGAGGAAGGTAGGACCTCCTGGATATGGCTTATAGTTTTAGGTATCGGTTCCAGAAATCGCAGTAGAAGTTATTGGTTGTTCCCAAATAGCTAGACTATGCTCTGTTAGGGCCTTATTGAAAGGAAGTAACAATTCCACTGTATCGGGGGTTAAATGTATGACCTCAAAAAGGGGGTCTGATCTTTGACCGAGTGGAATGAATTAACCTCTGGTAGGGGCAAACCCGTTGGAGAGAGAAGCTCCCTCTCTGGGAAAGTGTCAATACCACTTGCATCTTTCAGGCCTGTAAAGTCCAGGTCCAGTGTATACTGACCATCCTTATCATCTGCATTTGGATCTGAGCCCCAAAGAAGGAACTGCCTTCCACCATTAACCTTTGGCCTCTCCTGGAGCGATGAAGTTGATGGTTAATTAATGGAAGAGAGTCTGTTCGAGTGGTCAGCTGATCTGGTGGAGTCAGAAAAGGTGGAAGAATCAATAGTAGGAGCACCAGGGTATTGTCAGTGGTGCCAGTGGAATTAGAGACGTCATCTGTGGCACCAGAGAGGTGTTTTGGTCTGGCACTGAAGGTGAGTAAGATGGGATGTTCAGTGGAGCTGGTAGCCGTGGCGCTGATCCCGAATGCTGTGGTGGCACTGAGTCTGTATTGCTGACCATGATAATGCGGGCTAGGAAAGAAAGGGTGAAAAGGGCGTTGAGTGGAATAAGGCTGGTAGCCCTCCAGTGCTCGACAAGTACAAGTCATTGGGCCTATGGGACCAGCCAGCACTCTAGAAGGGACCACAGATCTGCTTAAAATACTTAACGTGTCACTCAGGGATACTGAAGGGTCCTCCACCCAACGAGTCAGAAAATCTGGGCAAAGCTGACTGGCCTGGGGCCGTCGGATCGATGACGCAGAAAAAAATTGACTCCGAAGCCAGCTGTAGGTCTGAAGAGACCACATGCGCCATAGACTCCATGGGGACTACAATTGGTTCTTGGTCCGACATTAAATGTGGCAAAGTCGGGGTCGTGGAGACTTACTTCTTGAAGTATGTCAGAGAGACTCATGCCACTTCTATAATTTTTTCTTTTTTCTTTGGTGACTTCGGTGAAGATGGCTACTGCAGCAACTTCCATCACTGTCTCTATTTTGACGTCCCCAATGCTCGTCTTGTGCTAGGCCATAAACATCTTGGCCTCTTGTTCTTTAATCACCTTTGGATGCATACACTGACATGATTTGCAGGCCTGTGGGTCGTGGTTAGATCCCAGGCACCAGAGGCACATGTTGCAGGATTTCTGATGGAGATTTGGCTATCACAATCTCTGCATGGTTTAAAGCCATACCGCTCGGCTGGTATCATCATGAGGTAGCTGCAACTGAATTTTTTATATCTTTTAAATCACCCATGACATCAACACTCCTGAGAAGACTTTGGAGTGCTCCAGAATGTGCAGGTGTAGCGCAAAGAAGGAAACTGGTGTCAGCACTCCTAAAGGTGAATTGTATGGTTCTAGTGACTTCGCAGTGATGCCACGTAGGACAATGAAGTGGAGCCAGCACATAATATTTGCATAGGAGAGCTATTGAAGAGTTTCCGGATCCAGATTGGCACCGGGGATATTCAAAAGATGAGGAATTTGCAGGTAGAAGTATACATCAGAAAGTAAAGATTCTGTGAGTTGTTGCCAGAGTTAAAAGCATGAGAGAGACAGAGGAGTGAGTTGATAGTGAGTAGAGAAGATAATGAGGATGAATGAGTGAAGAAATGTGTAAACGAACAAGGATTAAATGAGGTGAGTGAGGAAAGTGACATAATGAGCAATCAGTTAGTTATACTTAGTGAATAACTGTTTAAGTGAGGAGTAAGTTACAAAATGGCCCCAGGCTATTTGTCACCGACAAACATCTCTATTTCGTAACCAGCAGCAGTTTGAAGTTTGAGTGAAGTCAACAACCATACAAGTATCAGAATCCAGACGAAATGGACCCATGCTATACATATTAGGCCTTTGCCTCTAATCTGTCCCCAGATGGCCATTATAATACCACTTTCAATCATTTTGTTTCAGGTGCGCTCAATATAGGCAATAGTTTATGACTGAAAGGATTTTAGCTCCGGGAATGGTCAATGTAGATTAGAAGCATAAAAAGATAGAGGTATTCACAGATCTTCAATAGCACTGGATAGCACACTATAAGCAACAGAGCAGCACAGGGGAAACAGCATTCTTACTCCTCAGAGGAAGAGCAACCCAAACATACTATTCATTGCTGATGAAAAAACAACATGAAATGTATAAGGGGTGAAAAAATGTGATTAAATGCTCATAAAACAGCACATGCCATACTTAAATTCAAGGTTTAAGGACCTAAAGGAGCAATATTTGGCTGATTAGGTACTTTAGAGGGCGGATTTGGGTGCTAGGTAGGAAGCTATTCGTAGAAAAGCTAATTTGGGGCTTTCACACTACCATTTTTGATGTTTTTCTCATAAAGCAAGCCCACCGTTGTTTTAGGCGTAAACAATATTCTGGAGACAACCACAGACCTATAATTGCCAGCATCTTAAATTGCAATGATCAGTACTCAGTTGTTAGTGCTCCTAGGGAAAGTGTAAAAATCACCTTATGATTCTATGTCAGGACTGGAGGCGAGGATTATGCCTTCTTTCTTCACTTTATTCCATTAGCAGCATGAAGGTAAACAAAGACTACGTTTCCCATGAACCATAGGGAAAAAAAGTAGTCAAAAAAACAACATGGTAACAACCAATCAGTAACAAGTATCAATGTCTAATCAGGAGTCAGAGCATCCCACATAGTCCTTTGCTAGTGTCCCCTCTTCCTCTTTCTTCGCTGCTCCGCAGCAAGATAAGTACACTTCAGTTTATTGTGCTGGGTAGTGCTTGATTACATGTGTCTAGTGTTTCTGCTGTGTTAATATTTCATGTATGCCTCTTTACACATTTCTAGCGTTCTGCTGTGTTTATGCCGTATGTTTTCTTGGTTGGTTTGGACTGTACGTCTTGCGCTTTCCCTGCACTACTACTCGCTTCTTTGCTCGGTATCTGGTGATTGAGGCTCGCACGCGTTCATTTCGCGCTGCTGCTTAATTATTGTAGTTTAAAAGCGCCGCGGGGTTGAGGGTTTCCTCGTCCCTACGCGGCGCGTTGCTGGCGTGGCTCTTGCGACCTCCCGACGCTAGAGGGCGCGGGATGACACGGACGGAGCATTGCGGTGTTTGTTTCTCTTCAGGGATTCAAACATCGCGCGCACGTCTGACTGAGAGCCCGGTCTGAGGAGAACGCCCGGCTGGGGTCTGTAGAGGCAATCGGCGGTGAAGTTAACCAGCGATCAGACGAATTTAGATACATACGCTTTGTTTTCCCCGCTCGGCAACATTGAAAAGGGGGATTTCAGAGTCCAGTAAGCGGAGATTGAACGCCTCGTTAGAGGTCTTGTATCTTCCCTGTTCAGGGATTTTTTGAAGGGACTCGGCCCAGATCGGTGAGCACCCCCCTGGCACTGAGGGTGTTATGTTACTTTTATTCTTTTCTTTGCCAGCAGTGTCCCTTGGGGCTTGAACCCCTGCAATTGTGGCTTCCCAGTTCCGCTTAAAAGTTGGCTGACACCCAGCCTGTTACTAAAGGCCTGCCTATTGGCCATTCTAGTTGCCACTCCATAGTCTTTCCTTGGGGGTAATGGAGTATTACGATGAATTCCTGGAGGAGGAGGATCCTCTGGCAGAGATGCCCTGGGGGGATGCCTTTTATGGGGGTTGATTCCTCAATTTACCAAGCTGTGGGCCAGGCTATATCCCCTCTAGAGGACAGGCTTTTGCGCCAAATAAATGAGGCGTTCTCTCACCTGGAACAATGCATGGGTGCTCTGGCAGCTCTGCCTACTTCCCCTGTCCCCATTCCTGCGGGCTCCCCGCGGAGCAAGCTCCCCCGGGTCCCTGGGGTGGATTCAGACGCTTTTGAGTGGTTACGGCAGGCTTTCCTTGACAATCAGGCCATACAGCCAGTTATTCTCCCGCCACCTCCCCCCCTGCCCCTCGAGATACTGACCAGGACACAGCAGGCGATCCGGACTCGGATCCCGGTCCTTCACGACCTTGGCTTCCTCCTCGCCCTACTGTTCCCCCTCTGGTCACCTCAGATATGTTCGACCCAAATTATATTATTCATCCCCACTCTTCGGAGTGGGTCCCTGGGGAGAAGGTGGCGGCTTATGTCGCAGAACACATCTGTCGGCATTTAGAAAAAAATGCTCATAACTGCCTGAGGGCGGAGTGCCCTCGTCCCTCATTGGAGGGGAGAGTAGCTCTCACCCCCGAAATTGACCCCAGAATGTCCACTTTCTTACAAAAGTTAATTTGTGACCCTAAAAAAGGATAGATAGATCCTGGAGGGCTTGCCAGGACAAGCTCCTTGACGCTCTTGGACCGGCTACAAAGATTCTTGATATGGCTGAGGAAGCCAAGGAATCGGGCTCTATTATTTCTCCTGAAACCCTCTCTAACTGGGCCCAAAGGGTGGTTATTTTTTTGGGCAATGAGAATTGCGCCCTCTCCACAGAGCGCCGCAGGTCCCTCCTTATAAAGATCGATCCCAAACTGGGAGACCTGGCAGATTCTGAAGCTGGCGCCGTGGCTCAAGGGGGCTTGTTTGGTGAGCCCTTCGTGAAGGAGCGCGCCAAGTTCGTAAATACCTTCACATCCCTTGACAGGGCACAAACTACCATTAGGAAAGTTTTTCCCCCGGTTTTTTGCTGGGCCGGCCGAGGCAGGGGCCGCTCGGCCGGGCGAGGTCACCAGCAGGGTAACCAGAGAGGCTCCGGTCAGTCGTAGGACCAGTCCCGGTTCAGGAATTTCTACCCTACAAGGAGCCGCAGAGGCAAAGGAAGAGGATTCTGAGGAGAATCCACCGCCTCAGACTCCGGACGAGTCATTTTTTCTCTGTCAAAGCTAGGGGGGCAGTTGGCAAGTTGTTACCAGGCTTGGTTGTCTCTCACGCATGATGCATGGGTTCTCCAAACTGTACAGGGGTTTCATGTAGACTTCATGGGGTCCCCAGTTCAGCGCACCAGCCCCCGGCTCATCCAGTTTTTGGCTCCAGATGCAGCCCTGGTGGACGAGGAGGTCGCATCCCTCCTTCGAAAGGGCGCCATTCTCCCCACCTTTCTCCACCCAGGGTGGTTTTTGAGCAATATTTTCTTGGTGGACAAAACAGACGGCGGGAAGAGACCCGTCATCAATTTGAGCAAATTTAACGAATGGCTTGTATACCGCCATTTCAAAATGGAGGGAATTCATCTCCTGCGGGACGTTTTGCGCCCCCCACTATTGGATGGTCCGTCTGGACATCAAGGACGCCTATTTGGTGATCCCGATCTTTCCGCCGCACAGGCAGTTTCTCCAATTCATCTGGCGCAACCACGTTTACGAGTTTGCTTCCCTCCGTTCGGTCTCTGTTCGGCACCGTGGTGCTTCACCATGGTTCTCAAACAGGTGGAGGAGTTTTTGAGTGCAAGGGGGGTCAGGATGATCGTGTACTTGGACGATCTCCTTTTGATGGCCTCTTGCCCGCGCCAACTGGAAGTGCAACTCCAGATGGCGGTGGGTCTCCTTCAGGATCTTGGTTTTGTCATCAACGACAGCAAGTCTCTATTACATCCAACCCAGTTGCTTACCTTCTTGGGGTTCGTAATCGACTCAACGATGTCCACTCTCAATCTTCCGGCCCGGAAAATCTCCAAGATCAGGCACGAACTGCGTCGCGTCCTATCCAGACAGAAGGTCTCCCTCCGTCAGTTCGCCCGAGCAGTGGGGCTTCTGTCAGCCTCCATTCAAGCCATAGTTCCAGGCCCGCTTCATTACCAGGCCTTGCAACGCCTGAAAGTGTACTTTCTCAGGAAAGGGTTCCCATACTCTCACACGGTTTCACTCACTCCTGAGGTGAACGCCGAGATCCAATGGTGGCTGGACCATATGGAGGCCTGGAACTGCCAAGCGATCTTCAGGTCAGCGCCAGATCTTGTGATCGAATCAGACACCAGCAGACTGGGCTGGGGTGCACGTTGCGAGGAGTTGTCCACAGGAGGTTTGTGGTCTCCAGACGAACAGAAGTTACACATAAATTGTCTGGAACTTTTGGCCGGTTCATTTGCCGTACGTTGCTGGACGAAAGACTTGGTGCGGTCGTGTGTTCTGCTGAAGATGGACAACATTTCCGCAGTCCGGTACGTAAACCATCTGGGAGGCACCAGGTCCAAAGCCCTCTCAGATTCAGCGGCAAGTTTCTGGCAATATTGCCTGGACAGCCAGATATCAGTCACAGCGGAGTATCTCCCTGGTCTGGACAACTTGGAGGCGGACTTCCAATCTCGCCACTTTCGAGACTCCAGCATGTGGATGTTGGACAGGGCCATATTTGCGGCTCTGAACGAGCACTGGGGCCCATTCTCAGTGGATCTGTTTGCGTCCAGACTGGACCATCAGACGCCTCGGTTTTTCAGTTGGAGACCGGATCCGTTGGCGGCAGCCACAACGCGTTTCTCCAGAACTGGAGTTTGGAACAGGGATACGCATTTCCCCTGTTTGCGATGATCACGCGCTCTTCAGCTCAGATTCGCAGGCAGGGGGCGGACCTGGTGATGGTCACTCCCCTGTGCAAGTCGCAAGTTTGGTTTCCAGTTCTTCTCGAACTTTCCTGGGATTTTCCAATCCTACTCCCCCAGTCTCCCACTCTTCTCACGAATCCCGACGGGGGTCTTCACCTGCTGGTGTCAGCGGGATCGCTGCTACTCATGGTGTGGCGGATTTCCGCGGTAGATGGGAAACCCCAGGCCTTTCGCGAGCGGCTGAGAGCCTCATCTCAAAAGCTTGGACGGACAGCACAGTTAAGAGGTACAAGTCCGCGTGGACCCTATGGGCCAGTTGGTGTCTGCGGCGGGGTTACGATCCCTTGGTCACGGATGTCGTTCATGTGGTGAATTTTCTGGCCCAGCTAGCTTCAGATGGGTTCGCCTATCGGTCCGTTAATACCTTCAGGTCAGCTATTTCGTCGGGCCATGTACCGGTTAATGGCACACCTATAGGGGCGGACCCCCTGGTTTACAAGCTGCTTCGGGGCGTGAGACTTTCTTTGCCTCCGGAACCTCGTTATTCCGCTCTGTGGGATGTGAATCAGGTTCTCAATCTTTTCCTCTCCTGGCAGCCTAACAGGTTTCTCTCTCGGAAGGAGCATTCAGTGAAACTCTGTTTGGTTTCTTGCAGGCATGTCTCAGATGTTCGCGCCCTGGACATTTCAGGAAGGATGTTCACCCCTGATGGGGTCACCTTCACCCTACTACATCGCACTAAATGCCATACTAGGGTGATCTTGTACCCGGCGTTCCCAGACTCACCGAAGTTATGTGTGGTCAGATGTCTCAAGGCATATGAGGACATGACGGAGGAGTTCCGTCCTCCCGGACAGCGTCAATTACTCATTGCGCTTCGTAAACCCTTAAAGTGGTTTCCTCACCCACCATCGCCAGATGGGTTTGGTGGGTGATGCAAGAGGCTGGTATAAGTCTTCGAGATTTTGGAGCACATTCTGCTCTTGGGGCAATGGCATCAAAGGCGTTCGGCCTCGGTGCACGTCTAGAGGATATCCTCAATGCTGCTGATTGGTCTTCGGACTCTACTTTTAAGAGGTTCTACACCTCACCCTGTCTCCTGGAATTCCCCAGCCCTGTCACTCAAACTCCAGACAGGGAATACGCAGCCTAGCAGAGGCAGGTTTGAATGGTTAGACAAAAAAATGGCTACTTTCTAAAAGTGGCATTTTCAAACACAGAATGTTAAAACCAACTTCAATAAAAGATGGATTTTATCATTCTGAGTTCAGGCATACTAAATTCGAATTTCTACCATGTTCCCTGAGTCAGTTAGGACTATAAAATGTAATAACCATACTGCCCATTCTGGCCTATGGAGAACAGTAGGCCTTGCAATAGTGAAAAACAAAAATGGCTGTAATTCACTATTAGAACATGCCACACACACCAGGACATGTCCTACCTTATCCTTACAATGCACCGTGCCCTTGGGCCTACCATAGGGGTGTCTGATATGAAGAAAAGGGAAGGTTTAGGGACTGGCAAGTGGGTGCACTTGCCCTGTCAGCATGACAGTACCAGACTGCACGCAGGCTCTGCAATGGCAGACCTTAGACACATTTTTACAGGCTGCTTCTGTGGGTGGCACAACCAGTGCTGCAAGCCCACCAGCAGCATTTGAATTTACAAGCCCTGGGCACTCCTGGTGCACTGTACTAGGGTCTGACAAGTAAACCAAACCAACCAATCATGGAATAACAAGTCATACATTAATTTAAAATAGGGAGCACTTGCACTGTGGCACTGGACAGCAGTGGCACAGTGCCCTGAGCAACTAACACCAGCCAAAATACATGAGGCAACAGCAATAAATAGAAGGGAGAGCCACGCCAAGGTGCCAGGTCTAGCAAAGGACAACTGGACTGAGGCCAGCTTGTAGAGGCCAACCAGTTGTGCCGACTTCACGTATAGTCTGCGGCAAACTGAGTTCTAAAGATGTATTTGGGTGTCTGGCTCTGTAAGCTGTCTGCCTTTAAGTGTAGTAGCTAACCATGTTTAGTGAGTGACCTCTTTTCCCCCGAGCACATGCCATTTGCTCTTGTAACAAAATCAAAGTAACCCTTGTTAGAGTCGGGGATCTCTGGTTGGCGCAAGGTTGCCCTTGAGTCAAGCAGGAACCCTCTCCTCCACGTCAGGGCGCAGGATAACCCCTCGCGAATGACCCTTGCTCACCCTCTAGGTGCGTGGCGTGAGCAGCCAAGGCGATTCCTCAGGCGTTGTTGGTTAAGCACTTACAATCATACACACAGTAAATACATCAATCCCCCCAGAAACGGACACCAGACTTGGATATATATAAAAATACGTTTCTTTATGTAAAAATAAGGTATATATCTCTCAGCAGACTTATCACAAGACCAATAACGTTTTCGCTAGGCCACCAGGTTATACAGCAGGTAAATGTTCTTGGTTCGTAGTTTCAAATGGATAGTTCGTAGTCTCTTTACTTGTAGTTCCAGTACTCACAGAGATCGGTTCCTGCGAACGGGGAAATAAGGCGTTGCGGGCCCCGAGCCCGATACTGGAACTTCTTTCGTGATGTGGAGAGTCGGCACAGGTCGGGGCGACTCTCAGCTTGGGAAGTGTTCTTGGGTCCTCAATCAGCAGGTGTGGGCACGTAGGCAGGCGCGGCCAGCGACCCTTTAGCACGGCGGTGCAGTAGGGTCTCCACAGCGGGGGCGGCGCGGCCTGAGATGTCCGGGGATAGCGAAGCGGGGTCGCAGGGCACGGTCAGTGCAGCTGGATGACCCGGCGTAGATCACAGTCGTCGGACGGCTTCCGGCGGGAGGGGTGATAGCGCGGTCAGCGCGCTCCAGTAGCAGGCGGTGACAGGGATGCAGGCGGCCTGGCCCGGGGACAGAGAGCGGCTCCGGACGGAGCGGGGCTCTCACGGGATTGCGGCAGGCGAGCTCCTGAGTGTCACGGCCCTAGGAGGGGCGATGAGGGGCGCAGTCTCTTTTCCAGCGGGATGCCCACACAGCTCGAATTGGAGGATGAGCAAGAAGCACAGAGAACCCACTGTTCCTGGGGTTCAGTTCAGGGGGCAAGCTCAGATCAAGCCCTTGGAGAATGTTCAAGCACAAAGTAGCAAAGTCTTTTCAGTAAGTCTCTTCCTCTCCTTTCTCAGCAAGGCAGGCAGCAGGCCAGCTCCTCCAGCGTCTCCTTCTCCTTCTAGTCGGGCAGAGGTTCTTTGTGGTAAACAGGATTCTGATTTCTTAGGAGCCAGGCTCCTACTTTTATACCATGATTCTTTTGTTCTTTAGCGCCAGGGGGCCTAGGCCTGGCTCAGTCCAGTTCTGGAGCACTTTGTTATGGTGACTCTGCTCTTTCCTTTCAGCAGCAGGGCAGAGACATCAGCCGCCCCACAGGGGGTGGCGCCGGCTTTGTGGTGGCAGAGCACAGGTCTATTCAAGAGTCAAGGGGTACTCCTCCCACCCATCCAGGTGTCACCTCTCTACCCACCACCTGGCAGCCAACCTGTCTCTGGGGATTCCCCAACCCTGCTCCTTACTGTTGCCAGGCAGAACACATACACACAGCAGAGGCGGACTGAGATGGTCAGGTCAGTAAATACTAACTTTCTAAAAGTAGTATTTACAAACCCAGGATATTAAAATAAACTTGACTACAAGAAGTATTTTATTATTCTGAGTTCAGGCATACTAAACTTGACACTTCTACCATGCTCTCTGAGTCCACTGAGGTCACAGCGTTGGCGTGATCCCGGCAGCCCATTCTGGCCTATGGAGAGCAGGTAGCCTTCAATAGTGAAAAACGACAAGGGCTGTAATTCACTACTAAGACATGCCACACACACAGGGCATGTCCTACCTTATGCCTACAATGCACCCTGCCCTTGGGCCTACCAGAGGGGTGGCTAATATGTAGGTAAGGGAAGGTTTAGGGACTGGCAAGTGGGGGCACTTGCGCAGTCAGCGCGACGGTCCCGGACCGCGCACAGGGTCTGCGGTGGCAGGCCCTAGACACATTTTACAGGGCCGCTTTCTGTGGGTGGCGCAACCAGCGCTGCAAGCCCACCAGCAGCATTGGCATTCACAAGCCCTGGCACCCCTGGTGCACTTTACTGGGGACTGACAGTGAATCCAATAAACCAATCATGAACATCAATTTAATGTATACATTTTACTATAGGGAGAGCATATGCACCTTAGCACTGGTCAGCAGTGGTAAGGTGCCCAGAGTCATAAAACAGCCAACAACAGGTCAGAAAAAATACAGGAGGAAGGCAAAAAGTTTAGGGATGACCCTGCAAAAAGGGCCAAGTCCAACACAACCCCCTTCCAGCCAAAACGCAGGGTAGACCAATCACCACCGTGATGGTCTTCCCTGCTTGGGGCGATAGAACAAGGACCTGGCCCGCAACTGCAGGGGCAGACTCCATTTCTACGCCAATCTGAACCTATCGGACTCCCTCTGTCCATACTCTCAGGGCCCACCAAGCCACTCCATGGGGAACCCTTCTCCTCACCTGTGGACACCACCTGTGCAGCACCTAACCTTAACTGGCCCACAGGTGTGTCCCAACAGACAGACAGCAAAATGCTACAGTGGCCACTGACAGTAGTCAGGGATGAGACCCAGGCCGTATGCCTCTCAGGGCTCTCAATCCTCTGTGGCGCCAGGGAGCGGGGGGCAGTAGCCCCAGGTGCTTGGCACCCTTTGTCCATTCTCCCCCTTGTCAGGTCAGGTATGACATCCTGGCACTGACCCACCAGCCCCAGGGCTGTACCCGGCGGCTGGACCCAAGACTGGGGTGGCCTCTCCCACACCCGGTCCTTCTCCTTGGGGCTCTGTACCCTCCCACCTGGAGTGGTACCCCCTTCCAGAATTGCCAGGGCACCTGGGGCAGGTGTCCTGCGCAATTCGCCCACCAGTTCAGGTGTTCTATCCTGCAACTGGGCGTCCAGGTCCGGGGGGACACCCTGAACCTGGCCCTCCAACCTAGGGTCTAAACCCTTCAGTTGAGCCGGGGTCAGAGGCGAGGACTCCCTCCCTCTGCACCCCCTTCCAGAGTACTGCCCACTCCCAACTGGCGTGGTACCCCCAGAAGCAACATGGGTCAGGACACTGATTACAGTAGTCTCACCCGCCAGGTGAGACAACACCTGAACCTGCCTTCCCAACCCTGGGACCAACCCATGCGGTTGAACGCTCGCCTGGCGCACCTGGACTTCCCGGGGAGCATGCATGCCCCCCCTGAGGGTGACACATAACTCATGTGTCGTGTGACAGTCTGCCTGGCGCTGATCTCCCGACCCCTGTCCATCTGACAGTGCCTGAAGATCCCCCAGGACAGAAGTGGTGTCACCATGGTCACTCACGGGGGACGCAGCCCTTCTGGCTGGCCCCTGACCCACTGGTTCTTCCACTGGGGACTCTTTCCCCCTCTCACCCCTCAATCTGGACCTCTGCACCCTCCCAACTGGAGCGGTACTGCCAGACACCAGAACTGATGGAGGCCTGCTTACAGACACTCCCAGCTCACCAGACACTAGGGGATCCCCCTCAACGGGTGGCCCATCAGGACAGCCTAGGCTCCCCGCCTGGTGTTCCCTTAAAGAACCATCCAGGCTCTGAGACTGGGTTTTGGGCACCTGGGGGCACGCAGCCCCACACTCACTCCTTCTCCACTGAGACAGGACGTGAGCCCCTACACCCCTCCCACTACCATGGGACCTAGCTGGGCTATTCTGCACCACTTCCACCACTCTGGGTTGGAAGATACCTGAGCCACTCCCCACAGGGTCACTCCCCAATGCCTCTCCAGACCCTCTGGAATCCACCAAAAGGTCTGCTTCCAATGTGAGTTCTCTGCGGTCAGAGAACTCACCCTCACACAGGTGTTGGCATAGCTCTGGAAAACAGGGACTTAAAATATGCTCTCCCACAATTGGATCACACAGCCCCCTAGCAGGGTTAACCAAACTATCCTTCACCTTACCATCCAGTGCCTCACACACGTACTCCACATCACTCTCCTGAGACTGGCAAGACAGTATCTGACTGTCTCTGTCCCACAACCTACACTCTTCTGGGCGGTCCCCACACTCACCCACCAGGACTTCAATTTTGGGGGAACCCCTCTCCCTGTACCTCTCAGCTAGAGTCAGTAGAGTGTCCCTCCCTCCACTAGGACTATGAACCCCTGCGCCAGTTACCCTATTCCCTTCAGGGATACTGCGCACTACTGGAGCTACCTCATGCCCTTGAACCTCCTGGTGTATGTTAACCCCCTCCTTCAAGTCAGGCGCCACATCTCTGGGTGTGCGTACTACTCTCTCAGCACTGTAAAACTTGATATTGCTGCCACCAGAGGGAGAGCGGTCTAAACTCTTGATCTTGAGATTCAACTCCCTCATTTTTAGATCATGATTCATTTGGCGTTGTTGTGCCTCCAAGGCCAACTTCTGCTTTTCCATTTCTATTTGTCCTGCCAACTTTGCCATCTCCATTGCATGCGCCCTGTCTGCTGCCCTGTCTGCCAGCTCCTCTGGCGACCGGACTCTGCTGGGTTCCTCAAGGTTGTCGGGTGGAACGATGTCCCCCGCATTCCGTAGGTCTCGTGACTCCTTCCAGGCTCTCAACGCCTTGGTGTACTGGGGCTTCCTCTTGCATCCAGCATGGGGGACTCTGAATTGTACACTGTAGCCTTTCAATTGCTCCATCGTGTAGCCTTCCAGTCTCTCCCAATCCACCTCATCTATTCCAGAAATCACAGAGAGTGCTCTTCCAGCGGAGTGCGAGCCAGGCATGGTTGCAGTAATGGCAGATGTCTCAACAAAGTTCAACAATTACAAACCTGTGGCTGCGTTATTTGGTCTGCTCTCACTATCTGGCGATTAATAATTCACTGTATGCAAATTACAAGTGCAAATCCGAAATCCCACCGCTGCCACCAATGTTAGAGTCGGGGATCTCTGGTTGGCGCAAGGTTGCCCTTGAGTCAAGCAGGAACCCTCTCCTCCACGTCAGGGCGCAGGATAACCCCTCGCGAATGACCCTTGCTCACCCTCTAGGTGCGTGGCGTGAGCAGCCAAGGCGATTCCTCAGGCGTTGTTGGTTAAGCACTTACAATCATACACACAGTAAATACATCAATCCCCCCAGAAACGGACACCAGACTTGGATATATATAAAAATACGTTTCTTTATGTAAAAATAAGGTATATATCTCTCAGCAGACTTATCACAAGACCAATAACGTTTTCGCTAGGCCACCAGGTTATACAGCAGGTAAATGTTCTTGGTTCGTAGTTTCAAATGGATAGTTCGTAGTCTCTTTACTTGTAGTTCCAGTACTCACAGAGATCGGTTCCTGCGAACGGGGAAATAAGGCGTTGCGGGCCCCGAGCCCGATACTGGAACTTCTTTCGTGATGTGGAGAGTCGGCACAGGTCGGGGCGACTCTCAGCTTGGGAAGTGTTCTTGGGTCCTCAATCAGCAGGTGTGGGCACGTAGGCAGGCGCGGCCAGCGACCCTTTAGCACGGCGGTGCAGGAGGGTCTCCACAGCGGGGGCGGCGCGGCCTGAGATGTCCGGGGATAGCGAAGCGGGGTCGCAGGGCACGGTCAGTGCAGCTGGATGACCCGGCGTAGATCACAGTCGTCGGACGGCTTCCGGCGGGAGGGGTGATAGCGCGGTCAGCGCGCTCCAGTAGCAGGCGGTGACAGGGATGCAGGCGGCCTGGCCCGGGGACAGAGAGCGGCTCCGGACGGAGCGGGGCTCTCACGGGATTGCGGCAGGCGAGCTCCTGAGTGTCACGGCCCTAGGAGGGGTGATGAGGGGCGCAGTCTCTTTTCCAGCGGGATGCCCACACGGCTCGAATTGGAGGATGAGCAAGAAGCACAGAGAACCCACTGTTCCTGGGGTTCAGTTCAGGGGGCAAGCTCAGATCAAGCCCTTGGAGAATGTTCAAGCACAAAGTAGCAAAGTCTTTTCAGTAAGTCTCTTCCTCTCCTTTCTCAGCAAGGCAGGCAGCAGGCCAGCTCCTCCAGCGTCTCCTTCTCCTTCTAGTCGGGCAGAGGTTCTTTGTGGTAAACAGGATTCTGATTTCTTAGGAGCCAGGCTCCTACTTTTATACCATGATTCTTTTGTTCTTTAGCGCCAGGGGGCCTAGGCCTGGCTCAGTCCAGTTCTGGAGCACTTTGTTATGGTGACTCTGCTCTTTCCTTTCAGCAGCAGGGCAGAGACATCAGCCGCCCCACAGGGGGTGGCGCCGGCTTTGTGGTGGCAGAGCACAGGTCTATTCAAGAGTCAAGGGGTACTCCTCCCACCCATCCAGGTGTCACCTCTCTACCCACCACCTGGCAGCCAACCTGTCTCTGGGGATTCCCCAACCCTGCTCCTTACTGTTGCCAGGCAGAACACATACACACAGCAGAGGCGGACTGAGATGGTCAGGTCAGTAAATACTAACTTTCTAAAAGTAGTATTTACAAACCCAGTGTTGGACCCGGCCTCGTGGCGTGGTCCTTAACCCCCTGGATTGTGCCCGTTCCCCGCCCCGGCCTTCACGGGCCACCCGTCTGAACTGCACCAAGGCCCTTCACCCGGAGCTGCACGTGGTCGCATACTCCTCGTGGCTCCGCCATCTTGTTGGCATCCACGTCACCCCGTGCACCAACCCGGCCTCGACCCCAGCGAAGCCCGACATCGAGGCACCACGAACTAGCCAGGGGGTGCCGCAGGAACCATTCATCGCCCCCGGCGGAGGACAGTATCGATGGGACCCCCAACTGTCCTCCCCTCTCGAGGTGTGATCGCCCGGCAACTCCCAGGGGCCTGGCGCCTCTCCTGCTGGGCGTCTGGCCACCTCCACCCGGCCACTCCGCCCCCTCGGGCGCATAGGTCCGGACATCAAAGGGCTCCAGACCTATATCTGGGGCAACCCCACCACAGCTCGGCAGTTGTATCCCGGAGTCGAGAGCCCTGCTGATTGAATCGCGGCTGACCCTACGGAGAAGAACTCTTGTCGGAACCATCACGAGCCCTGCTGACTGCGTCGCGGCTCCCTCTTGTGAACTCTTTCTGAACCACCTGGAACATCGGAGCCCTGCTGACGCTGTCGCGGCCCAACCTCGCTGGAACCTTCCTCGGAGCCCTGCTGACGACGTCGCGGCTCGAGCTGAACAGAGACCATCTTGAGAGCCCTGCTGATTGAATCGCGGCTCTCCACGAACTGTACGCCAGAGCCCTGCTGACGCCGTCGCGGCTCGACCCCTCCGAGATCAGAGGTCCTCCAGCGTGAGGATAAGAACTGGGCCCCAGGTACCCTCGTACCACATTCCTGCCAAAGACTGTCCCGCTACCCCTACCCTTCCAAAGAGACATTGAGACTTTTGGTGGATCCCTCGATCCCTTCGTGTAAATATTGAGCTCGTAACCTTTTATTGATGATAAAGAATTGCTTGTCTTGAGACAACCTCCTTGAGTCCGGTGTGGTGGTGTTACTGTGCTAGTACGGGATAGGAGAAGGATCTCTCAGGAGACTTCTCGGCAGCGCTCGGCTACTTCGTGCAGTGAGAGGGCCCCCCCTTGGTGGTCTCACCGACTCCTCGGGGTCCGCCTTCCAACATTTGGTGGCCAGCGACGGGATCCGAGCCGAACGCAGTACGTACCAGCCAGTACCCACTAGCTACCCATCCAAACAAATAGCATCATGAGCAACCAGGAAAACAACGCGACAATGGAGTTCCAGCCCGAACGGCTGGAGGAATATACGCACAAAGAATTAAAACAGTTCTGCAGAGACAAAGGCATTGCAACCACCAGCCTCGGTACCAAGGAAGAGATGCAGAAAGCTCTGAGGGCATGGTTGGAGGCTGGGGCAGGCCCCTCCCAGGAAGAAGGGCCCTTGCCCCTGACGGAGACCACAGCAACCGCACTGACCCCGGCAACCGGAGGAAGAAAGAGCCTAGAAACCGGCCTCTCCGAGGAAGAAATACGAGAGCGGGAAAAGGTCCGGAGCCACGAACTAGAGCTCGCCCGACTGCGGCTGGACGGCGAACTCCAGCTGGCAGAAAAGAAACTGGCCCTCGAGCAGCTACGCCTTCAAGAAGAAATAGAAGAGAAGAGACGACACCGGGAGTTGGAGGAAAAGAAAATAACTCTTGAGCACGAGCGCAGTCTCAAGGAGCTCGAGATCAAGGCCAAGAACGGAGGGACCGACACCCCCAGTACTAGAGACACTCTACCGCCCCCCGAGGCCAAGGTGCATATCCCGAAGGAGGTCGTCAAGGAGTATTACAAGAATGACGATATCCAACAATGGTTCAAGGCCTACGAGGTGGCCATGACCTCCCATCGGGTGCCCCGAAAAGACTGGGGCGCAGGCCTGTGGGGGCGATTCCTGAGTGAAGGGCGGGACACGCTGCTCCAGCTACCGGAGGAGGTGATGACCTCCTACGATCACATGAAGGAGGCCCTGCTCACCCGATACGGACTAACAGCGGAGATGTACCGCCAGCGGTTCCGAGACTGCAAGAAAATCCCGGGTACCACATGGGTGGAATATGTGGACTTTTTCAGTCGGGCCCTAGAAGGGTGGATCAAAGGCAGCAAAGTAACCACCTACGGACAACTGGTCGACCTCATCGTCTGGGAACACCTTTCCAATAATTGCTTCGTGGAACTGAGACAGCACCTCCTCGACAGCAAAATGACCGACCCACGCAAACTTGCCGTCGAGGCCGATCGATGGGTCAACTCCCGGCTCAATGGGGGAGTACCAGAGGAATCCCAACGGACCCCCACGCCAGCGCGGTGGGGGGGAGGGCCGAACAGGAACCGAGACCCTCCCGCTGGGGCCCCCAGGAGCCCCCCTCGAGGGCCACCGCAGCCACATCTCTCCCCGAGCCTAGCGCGAAGGGTGGGCCCGGCCCGACCCGGACCACGGCCACCAGTGACCTGCTATGGCTGCCAACAAACCGGACACTTTGCCAGCGACCCGGCCTGGCCCCTGAACCGAAGAAACGGGGCCGGCGGGCCCCCGCCCTGGCAGCTGACAGCCGCCGCCTTGGGGGGAGAGGAGGAAGAAGAGGCCCTCGACCGAGAAAACACTGAGTGGGAGCCGGCAGCCATGTCCCTGGTCTGCCTGGGTAGCCGAGAGATGGTACCCTGCACCCCCATCCCAACCAACACCCAGAAGTACCGGCAGCAGGTCACGGTCAACGGACAACGGGCCGAAGCCCTTCGCGACACCGGCGCCAGTATCACCGCTGTCCGCTGCCACCTGGTGACCCCGGAACAGATTCTACCGAATGTGCTGTGCCCTGTGCGGACGGCCGACAACAGTGAAAGCCTATGCCAGATGGCCTTGGTCCCCTTCGAGTGGGGAGGGGTGACGGGCCTGCTGAAGGTGACGGTGCGCGACGACGCCCCGGTCGACTGCCTCCTGGGGAACGACTTGGAGAGTTCCCCCTGGGCTCAAGTAGAACGACGAGAGCACCTCCGAATGTTGGGACTGGCTGATTGGGCCTGCGCCATCACCCGGTCCATGACCGCCCAGGCCCCCCGCTCCTCCTCGACCTCCGGGACGGCCCGACCCGAGGGGCTCACACCCCCTCCCGCCAGCAGCGAGGAGGAGGCGGACACCGACCCCGGGCCCAGCGAATCCTCCCCCGAAGAGATGGCTTCTCCGAGCGCCCTACCAGAACTGACGCAATGGCAACATGAAGGGGGCCCCACCCGAGAGCAGTTCCAGCAAGAGCAACAGTCCTGTCCCTCTCTCGAAGGGGTCCGACAGCAGGCGACCACGCAAGCCAACGGTGACCAGACCGGCACCCACTGGATCTACTGGGCCGAGGGCCTGTTGTACAGTGAACAGAAAGTGGCAGAACTCGGGGCCGGCCGCGTGTTGGTGGTCCCCCTCCGCTTCCGGGAGTTCCTTCTCAACCTGGCCCATGATGTGCCCCTCGCCGGACACTTGGGGCAAGACAAAACGTACAGTCGTCTGGTGACCCACTTCTACTGGCCTCGGATGCGGAGAGATGTGGACAACCACTGCCGGTCCTGCCAGACCTGCCAAGCCAGCGGAAAGACGGGGGGTCGGGTCAAGGCCCCCCTCCAGCCCTTTCCCGCCGTCAGCACCCCGTTTGAACGAGTCGGAATTGACATTGTGGGACCCCTGGACCCCCAAACCGCCCTGGGCCACCGCTTCATCCTGGTCCTCGTGGACCACGCCACCAGGTACCCGGAGGCGGTCCCGCTCAGAACTATAACGGCCCCTGTGGTAGGCCGGGCCTTGATGGGGATCTTCTCCCGAGTGGGATTCCCCAGCGAAGTGGTGAGCGACCGTGGCACGAACTTTATCTCCAGGTACATGCGGTCCCTGTGGCAACAATGCGGGGTCACATACAAGTTCACGACCCCATATCACCCTCAGGGGAACGGGCTGGTTGAGCGGTTCAACCGAACATTGAAAGGGATGATCCAGGGCCTGGAAGAACCCCTCAGGCGGAAATGGGATGTCCTGCTGCCCTGCCTCCTGTTTGCCTATCGGGAGGTCCCGCAGAAGTCCCTGGGGTTCAGCCCGTTTGAACTATTGTATGGGCACCCGGTCCGCGGACCACTCAGCCTGGTCAAGGAGGGCTGGGAGATGAAGCCCCGAGGCGCCCCTCCTGACGTCTACCGATACCTCCTGACCCTCCGAAACCAGACCCGCAAGTTCCGAGCCATAGCCGAAGCCAACCTCGAGGCCAGCCAGGAGGACATGAAGCGGTGGTACGATCGCAACACTTCTACGGTAGAATTCGAGCCAGGTCAGAAAGTATGGGTCATGGCCCCGGTCGAACCCGGCGCCCTCCAGGACAAGTGGACCGGGCCCTTCAAGGTGGTGGAGAAGAAAAGTCCCGTCACCTACCTGGTCGATCTGGAGTCCCCCCGGAACCCCCTCCGGGTCCTACATGCGAACAGGCTAAAACCCCACTTCGCCCGGACCGAACTGAGCCTGCTGCTGGCGACCGACGAGGGGAGCGAGGACGACTCCGAGCCCTTGCCCGACCTCTTGCAGTCCAACATCCATGATGGATCGATCGAAGGTGTCCAACTCGCCTCGTCCCTGACTCCGGAGCAGCGCAACGACTGCCAGCGATTACTGCGGGACTACGCAGCCCTCTTCTCTCTCACCCCGGGGGTGACCCACTGGTGCGTCCACGACGTCGACACCGGGGAGAACCCCCCCATACGACACAGAGCCTACCGGGTGCCTGACCGAGTGCGGGCCTGCATCCAGGCCGAAGTAGCGAAGATGCTGGCCCTGGGGGTCATCGAGCCTTCCGACAGCCCGTGGGCCAGCCCTGTCGTCCTGGTGCCCAAGGCCGCAGCTCCCGGTCACCCCCCGGAGTTGCGATTCTGCGTGGACTACCGAGCACTGAATGGAGTAACAAAGACGGACGCACACCCGATACCCCGGGCCGACGAACTGATCGACCGCCTAGGGGCCGCTCGCTACTTGAGCACGCTGGACCTCACCGCCGGGTACTGGCAAATCCAGCTCACCCCCGGCGCCCAAGAAAGATCCGCCTTTTCGACTCCGGATGGGCATTACCACTTTCGGGTGATGCCCTTCGGAATGAAGAACGCCCCGGCCACCTTCCAAAGACTGGTGAACAAGGTTTTGGCCGGGCTTGAGGCCTTCAGCGCGGCCTACTTAGATGACATTGCCGTGTACAGCAGCCACTGGGCCGAGCACCTCCTCCACCTGGAGGCCGTCCTGGCCGCCCTCCAGCGGGCCGGGCTCACAATCAAGGCCAGCAAATGCCAAATCGGCCACGGATCCGTGACCTACCTGGGCCATCAAGTGGGGAGCGGGCAGGTGGCCCCCCTCCAAGCGAAGATAGATGCCATCCAGACCTGGGAACCCCCCACTACCCAGACCGCTGTCCGGGCCTTCCTGGGTCTCACCGGATACTACCGGCGGTTTATCCGGGACTATGGGAGCATTGTTGGCCCCCTCACAGAGTTAACGTCCAAAAAGCAGCCCAAGAAGGTACACTGGACACCCCGCTGCCAAACAGCCTTCGACACCCTAAAGACAGCCATGTGTACTGCCCCGGTGCTGCAGGCCCCGGACTATCAGATGGAGTTCGTGGTACAGACGGACGCCTCCGAGTATGGGATCGGGGCCGTCCTATCCCAAGCCGACGAAAAGGGGCTCGACCGACCAGTGGCCTTCATCAGCCGACGACTACTGCCCCGAGAGCAACGCTGGAGCACTATTGAGCGCGAGGCCTTCGCTGTGGTGTGGGCCCTCAAGAAGCTCCGGCCCTACCTCTTTGGCACCCACTTCCGGGTCCAGACCGACCACCGGCCCTTGCAATGGTTGATGCAAATGCGGGGCGAGAACCCCAAGCTGCTGCGGTGGTCCATCTCGCTACAAGGGATGGACTTTGACGTCGAACACCGGCCCGGCAATGACCACGCCAACGCCGACGGCCTGTCCCGCTTCTTCCGCCTTGACGAGGAGAATCCCCAAGGAGATGGGTGACTCTCCATGCCTTCGGCTGGGGGGGACGCCTGTTGGACCCGGCCTCGTGGCGTGGTCCTTAACCCCCTGGATTGTGCCCGTTCCCCGCCCCGGCCTTCACGGGCCACCCGTCTGAACTGCACCAAGGCCCTTCACCCGGAGCTGCACGTGGTCGCATACTCCTCGTGGCTCCGCCATCTTGTTGGCATCCACGTCACCCCATGCACCAACCCGGCCTCGACCCCAGCGAAGCCCGACATCGAGGCACCACGAACTAGCCAGGGGGTGCCGCAGGAACCATTCATCGCCCCCGGCGGAGGACAGTATCGATGGGACCCCCAACTGTCCTCCCCTCTCGAGGTGTGATCGCCCGGCAACTCCCAGGGGCCTGGCGCCTCTCCTGCTGGGCGTCTGGCCACCTCCACCCGGCCACTCCGCCCCCTCGGGCGCATAGGTCCGGACATCAAAGGGCTCCAGACCTATATCTGGGGCAACCCCACCACAGCTCGGCAGTTGTATCCCGGAGTCGAGAGCCCTGCTGATTGAATCGCGGCTGACCCTACGGAGAAGAACTCTTGTCGGAACCATCACGAGCCCTGCTGACTGCGTCGCGGCTCCCTCTTGTGAACTCTTTCTGAACCACCTGGAACATCGGAGCCCTGCTGACGCTGTCGCGGCCCAACCTCGCTGGAACCTTCCTCGGAGCCCTGCTGACGACGTCGCGGCTCGAGCTGAACAGAGACCATCTTGAGAGCCCTGCTGATTGAATCGCGGCTCTCCACGAACTGTACGCCAGAGCCCTGCTGACGCCGTCGCGGCTCGACCCCTCCGAGATCAGAGGTCCTCCAGCGTGAGGATAAGAACTGGGCCCCAGGTACCCTCGTACCACATTCCTGCCAAAGACTGTCCCGCTACCCCTACCCTTCCAAAGAGACATTGAGACTTTTGGTGGATCCCTCGATCCCTTCGTGTAAATATTGAGCTCGTAACCTTTTATTGATGATAAAGAATTGCTTGTCTTGAGACAACCTCCTTGAGTCCGGTGTGGTGGTGTTACTGTGCTAGTACGGGATAGGAGAAGGATCTCTCAGGAGACTTCTCGGCAGCGCTCGGCTACTTCGTGCAGTGAGAGGGCCCCCCCTTGGTGGTCTCACCGACTCCTCGGGGTCCGCCTTCCAACACCCAGGATATTAAAATAAACTTGACTACAAGAAGTATTTTATTATTCTGAGTTCAGGCATACTAAACTTGACACTTCTACCATGCTCTCTGAGTCCACTGAGGTCACAGCGTTGGCGTGATCCTGGCAGCCCATTCTGGCCTATGGAGAGCAGGTAGCCTTCAATAGTGAAAAACGACAAGGGCTGTAATTCACTACTAAGACATGCCACACACACAGGGCATGTCCTACCTTATGCCTACAATGCACCCTGCCCTTGGGCCTACCAGAGGGGTGGCTAATATGTAGGTAAGGGAAGGTTTAGGGACTGGCAAATAGGGGCACTTGCGCAGTCAGCGCGACGGTCCCAGACCGCGCACAGGGTCTGCGGTGGCAGGCCCTAGACACATTTTACAGGGCCGCTTTCTGTGGGTGGCGCAACCAGCGCTGCAAGCCCACCAGCAGCATTGGCATTCACAAGCCCTGGCACCCCTGGTGCACTTTACTGGGGACTGACAGTGAATCCAATAAACCAATCATGAACATCAATTTAATGTATACATTTTACTATAGGGAGAGCATATGCACCTTAGCACTGGTCAGCAGTGGTAAGGTGCCCAGAGTCATAAAACAGCCAACAACAGGTCAGAAAAAATACAGGAGGAAGGCAAAAAGTTTAGGGATGACCCTGCAAAAAGGGCCAAGTCCAACAACCCTGATACCAGACACCAGCTCAGAGACTGAATCTTTGGGGTCAACATCACATCTGCCTCATGTTGTCATTCTCCTCCCTGTGCTTCCACCCCGTTTTGTTTGCATAGGGTCATGGAAGATTGATAACACATTGATGGGATGTGTCAAAAGACCCTGGGAGGCACGGCCGGCTTTAGGGCAGTGCGACTGGTGCGGCTGCACTGGGCGCTGACCTGTTGAGGGGGCGCCGACCTGACTGAGGGGCGCTGTGTTTAGCAGTAGCTTATGATTATAGAGATGAGGTGCACTTTTGCCGGGGGGTACTGAGAGAATCTGAGGAAGCGGTCATGGGGTGCGGGGGCACCAAAAATGATTGTCGCACCGGGCGCCACCAACTCTAAAGCCGACCCTGCTGGGAGGGTGCCAAATCTGGCTGCCTTAAAAAGTAATCGATTATTTTGCATTGTGTACTGAGTAACAGATGAATGAAGAGTGAGTATTGAACCTGATGACCTCATATGAGCAAAGAATGCTGGGCAAGGGAGTTAATAAAGGAGCGAGTGAATGAAAAGTGACTGAGGAGCAAGTAATAAATGAGTGAGAGATAGCTTCAAATACAATAAAATGTGGAACAGAATCTAAATGTGAGTGAATTAATGAGCTGGGAATGCAATTGGAGGAAGAATAGTTGCGAATGAGGAAGGAGTTAGTAAGAGACGAGTTTGTCCAGAAGGAATAAGCAAGACAGCAGTGTGTGCTATAAGTGTGAAAAGAAAGTGGAGAGCAAGTACATTATCTGGGACTGATTTAAGAGTGAGTATCAAGTAATGATAAGTATAGATTGTCACAGTGAAGTGAGCGAATAGACACATGAGGAGCAGAATTACCAACTGGTGCCATGCATCAGTTTGCTAAAGACATTCCAGTATTTTTAAACAATTCCATTTTGAATGATAGTTGCTGTCATATACACTAATGTTTGAAAAAGTGACAACAAAGGCATCAAAATCAAAAATCCTGCTAGCGGAAAAGCCAGGACTTGCTCGAAGTGACTCTAATGAAATGGAATGTCTGCACAATTTTGGGAACATGAGTGTATTCTAAAATAGTGAGTGGGGAGCAATGAATGAGTGAGGAGTGAGTGAAGTTTAAGAGATGGCATTGGTGAGTCTACATTATTACGTTATATGAGTGAGCAGATAGACTTAAGAGCTTTGTTACCTCTAAGCTGGGTGCCTTACAAAGCTTTTTCTGCACCATAAAAAGCTTATCAGAAGACATCTTTCAGAGCAAGATGGCGGACACTGAAGAGTGGGCTTCATCTCGCCTCCCCACCTGAGGGGTGGAGTTGTCAGAGGTGGGCACACCTTCTGGGCAGTTCTGATTTTTCCCACCTGTCCTCCCGCGGAAAAGGGGGTGAGACTGGAAGGGGGCCTGCACCTGATAGCAGGAGAGGCTGGGGGCTGGGTTACAAAGGCAGCAAGGCCTTTGAAGCTTCACTACCACAGATGCCTCTTCCTGATCTGGGGGGGGGGGTGTCCACCTCCACCCTGGAAAGGCTTTGTTTCTGGGACCAGAGAACAAATGCTCCCACCCCACGTGGTCAGAAACATCTTGCGTGGTGGTAGGCTGATGTTTACCAGTCAGGGAACCCACCAGAGGCGGTTTGTTTTTCAGGAGGCATGTCTAAGATACTGCCTCAGTGCATGGTTTAACAAATCTCACATTGGCATCAGTGTGGGTTTATTATGCTGTGAAGTTTGCTACCAAACTTCCCAGAATTCAGTAATGCCATTATGGTGCTGTGGAGTTTGTAATGACACACTCCCAGACCAAATAATCTATATGGCTTTACTGCAGTTACAATGTATAAGAATACACTTAGACACTGTAGGGCTGCAGTGCTCATGCACCTGTACCCTCACCAGTGGTCTAGTGCAACTAGCTAGAGGGGGTGTCTTGCCTATACCATAGGCAGTGGGTTGCAGGCATGGCACACAGGAATGTGTGCCATGTCGACTCTTCACTTTTCTCTGCACCAAAACACACAGCCTTCAATGGCAGTGTGTGTCTGTTAAAGATACAGGACCTGTAAGAGTGGCACGATATGTGCTGCAGCCCTTAGAGGCGTTCCCTGGTCACAGTGACCTTGGTACCCATGGTACCTTTTACAATGGACTTACATGTTGCCAGAGAGGTGCCAATTGGGGGTACAAAGGTAAAGTTTGGGGAAAGAACACAGGCCCTGGGAACATGATTGGCTGGGACCCAGGGCACATCAAGAAGTCTGGCAAAAAGTGGGGGAGGGGAGGGGTACTGCAACAGAAACCCACTTTCCTACACAAGAACCCCCCCACCTTCCAAAGCTCCAAAGGCCAGGAGACTCAGCCAAACCTGGGAGAGTCTTCCCAGTCTTTCAGGCGAGGAAGTGTAGTGGAAGTGGTTTGAAAGTTACAGGACCTACTCTGCCTTGCATCCTTTTTCCCAAACCAGTCCCTTTGGGGAGCTAGCCTACCTCAACAGTTTCGGGACCTACTTCCCAATGCTCCTTTCCTAGCTCTTTAGTTTCTTTACCCCATATTTTTAGTTTGGGTTCACAGGTGCCTACCTCTGCAAAAGTCTAACATAGCCAGGGCAAGTCCCAGCTTACCCACAGAGGTTACCCACAGCGTGAGTAACCCCACCATGACCAACAGGGTCAGGGTGCCTAACTTACTATTTGGCAGGGGGTTAGACCACCAGGCCAAGGACAGTGCTGCCATGAAGGTTAACACACAGTAGAGGCCACTGACACCTGCCAGTACCCAGAACCACACCTTTAGCTCTTCCCTGGTAGGTGAAGGGGCTAACGTACAGGCTTCTTTGGGTTCTGGTGGCCTGTCTGCTGTTTTAGGATAGGGGGTCACTTCACTATGTCGTGAACACCCTCTGTTCTTCCATCTGAGGAGCCACCAACTCAGGCTGGACAGTTTCCTGACTAGTCAGGTCTTTTTGTGGGCTAGGGTGGACTACACCAGTGCCACATTTGGAGGTCTCCCTTACTGGGATAGAATCTCCCTGGCCCACTGGAACTGTGGCTAACAGTTGTCCACCTTCCCTACACTGTCTTCTTTTTCTTTTGGGGCGTATCTGCACTAACTGCAGGTTCAGCCCCTCTCCCCCCCCCAGTTCCTTGCATGAGGTCTGGCACTGGACCAGTATCTCACTGTGGGTACAACCAACCTCTGAGTAGTCATTCCCAAGAAGACAATCAAGGGGGAGGTCTTTGTTGACTACCACCATTCTTGAAATAAAGGACCCTTCGATTTCTAGGGGCACTACAGCCACCTGTCTAACAGTGGCCTCCCCTGAGGTAGCCCTTACTCTTTTTGTTTTCCCTGGGACATACTGGTTAGAGAGCACCAACCTGTCATGGACCACTGTCCTCGCAGGACAGTGGCTGGTATTCCATTCACCAGTAGGTAGTGGAAGTGTCTACTCCCCTCTGGAATTTCCAACTCACCTTTTGTGCCCATTTTCCAGTTGAAGGCTAGAAGGACTTCCTCATCTGAGAAACCACCCTCAGAGACTATACTGGCAACCCCTAGAGCTACACTAGGGGCTCTGCTTTTAGGACAGCTAGGGCCCTTGGTGTGGTGTCCAGTCTTTTGACAGTTTTGACACCATACTGTTGCAGGGATTCTGCTCATGCACAGAACTATGTGCAGGAAACCAGGACCTCAGTGAATTGTGGTGTACCAAAAACTCACCTCAGCACCCAGAACCCCTATCCGACCAGCATCAGTGTCCCATTCGTTATCCATATTCTCTCGGAGGTCCCAATGTATAGACAACCCAGAACTAGCGACTTAGAGTACTCTCAGGAATGGTGGGAATCAGAAATACCTGTTCGCTATTATTCTCATATCAGTCCACAACAAGAGTAATCAGAGACACAGTAAAGTTTAAAAGGTTTATTTTATAAACTACGTGTCCTAAGATGCTGTACTTTGGCTAACATAAGCAGACAAATGATTATAATTAAAACAATCAGCATTGTTACAATACCATAGAAAATGAAGGGAGAAATCATATTACAAATGACAGTGGAATACAGCCACCTTCCCTTAGCTAGTAGGCCAGTATTATTATACTAATAGAAGGTCTCTAGGCTTGAATGGGAAACCCCATACCGTAAAGATCAGCTTAGGTGAATCACATCACAGGATCAGCTTTGCTCTGCGCCTGGAAATGTTCTTCTCCAGAATGTGTTTCTAACGCATGCAAACTGTAATATTAAAGGTTCTCGACATTCAGGTATTTGCAGCTGTGTGCATATTATGGCTAGAGAGTGGGCCGATCAACCTGGACTCAAAAACATACATTGTCTGGCGGCTCAGAGTGTTTTGCACACAATGTTCAGACCAAGGTCGCAGTGCACGTCTAGGGATGTGAACAACAGACAGTTCTCATGTGAAGAAAAGGCAAGCAAGCAGTTTTCAAATAATAACAGGTCTCTGCAGTGTCATGTGCAAAAGCAGCAAAAGTGGCAAAATGGCTTTCTAACATCTAACGCGCTTATGCTAACATAGCAATGTATGCATCTAAATCGCTGCCTACACTACACCCCCCCTTGATCAGACCATGAACAAATAGGGATACAAAAAGGAACGCAGAGTTCAAGTTCGATAGAGCGGAACCAAGTGCATGTATTGGAAATCCAAATAAAGAGGAGTGAAAGTTCGAAAAAAAGCGTAAAAAAAACCAAAATGAAGGAAAAAAAGAAAATGGTAAGTCAATACATCATTCAAAGGCTCAACGAGCCGAGATGTTGGAACACACAAAAAAAGTTTGGTTAGTGCAAGGGAAGCTGGACGATAATCAAGTTAATCCATCAATGTGTAAGCACAGTACGTAGTAACAGCTTCCAAAAGGAAGTCATTGGAACGAGTTGCAAAAGTGTCCACCATCCAGTCTAATAAGGTAAACGAACACACATGTTCTTCGACCACTGGAGCCTCTAGCACGTTCAGAGGACAACTGGCGTGTTCTTCTAAATAACTTTGTGCCAAGAAGTCATACGCTGCCGTTCCGATGTCCCTATTCCCTAGGACTCCATGTGCCGCTCCACAGACCATAATCCTAACACCAGAACAGTCCAACTCATGAGCCACTAATGGACTCATCAGTCGAACATAATCCGGGAATCCGGGGCAGGAGACACCGAGTTTGAAAAGCACAAATCCAGAGCCCATTTGAAAGGACAATCTAGGCAATGAAATTCAGGTTGTACGCATGTAAAATAGGCAAACCGGAAGGATAATCCATAAGCTATGCTCAGGGTAGCCAGTGGTAAAGTTCCATAATATTCAAGCATACAGTTACGAAGATGGAGCAGCCGGCACAGGCTGTCGCGTGACACAAAGTGTGCAGCCATTGCGCAGTACGCAGACCAACAGCAGCACGCCAGCCGTGAGGGCGAGAATCAACGGGAGGCCTCCAAAGACGCTGGAAAAAATAGAATGAAAAAAGGCCGGTATCACACCAAAAATAGTTTGGAAGGAGGTCACGAGGCCGGAGCACACAATTTTGAAAAAATGCACCAAGCCAGTTGTTGACGAGGCTTTAAATATAGTTTGAATCAGGGCACCAAAATGAAGTGGGAGATCAGTATTTAAAAGCACCTGCATCTCGGTACGGGTGTTGGCTACGTGAAGGACAAATGTTTCACAGAACGAAGTCAGAGCGACTTCTTTTTGAGACAATAGAGCCCTTATTCTGCTCATCTTGTTGAACTCTGCTTTCAAGGTTGTAATGGAAGGCCAGATGGATACATCCAGCCGCCCATGCGGGGGTGGGAAAAGGACATTTTTGCAGCAGACTACTCTCTGTGATACAGTCACAATGTAAGGAATTCCCACTAGCATCCCACAGCAAGCCTCATTATTTAAAAGCAAATAACTACCGTTAGCTAACAACGTGAAAGATGGAGTAATAGCTGCCACTGGAATCCCTTTCAGGACGCATGCTAAATTAGGCGCTTGCACATTGCACACGCCATGCAATTGGATGTGCCTACAGACTACAGAATGATCAGGTGTGGAAGAGCATTCCTCACCCTTCAAATAAACTTCTTTACCTTCTCTGATGCACATGTATGTAAACGGGAGTGGCCATACTTCATGCAGGAAAGCAGGACCCAACGGTTCATATCTACCTAGGGCATAATATTTCATGCACGAACTGAATTTAATTAAAGGAAATGGCAATGTGATTAACCCGTGGATAAGTCACACAGCTGAATTCAATTCGGCCAATGAGAAAGGCAAAGGTTCTAACTTTTCAATATGCAGTAATTTTTTTTAATAAATTCTGTTTATTAAACATGAATAAAAGGTCATGCGATACAGATAATCAATTTGCGCATTTACAGGGAACAGTGTCAGTACAAGCGTTGGTGTTTTGCTTTCGTAATCAAAGTTACAGCAACAGTACATGTAATTGGTTTCAGATCGTCAAGTGTTCGTCAGGGCAGGGAACAATAGGGGGCTCGCACACTCCTCCCCGGTATACATTCCACTTAGTCCAGATTGCTATCCATTTCCTGGGGCATCCACGGGCAACGTATACTGTTTTCTCTCTTGTCATACACCAATCCATGTCCTCCCTCCATCCCTTCACTGTTGGTGGTGTCGCAGCCCCCCATAGCTGTGCTATGTTGCGTTTGGCAATCATCTGCCCGAGTGTAACCCAGAGCCTTCCTTTCACATTTAAGTCTGTGAGGTCCCAGATGTTCAAAAGTCATCTTTTAGCCTCGGGCCGAAGGGTCACCCCCCAGACCGTACTCATACACCCTCCATCCCGCATTTTTTCTTGCACAGCCCGTCCTCACTTCTACCCATGAGCATTAGTTGCCGCCCCGAGAGGTAAACCCTGTGTAAAATTTTTAGTTTTTAGTTGTACCAATTTCAGTTTTGCCGAAATGGTGACTTCTTTTGGTGAGGAAAGTGCCTCTTGCCACTTTTCATCATCCATCTCCAAACCATCCCTCCCCCATTTCACCCTAAGTGTTGTCAAAGGGTCTGGAGGATGATTAATGAGTTTTTTATATGTTAGGGATATACTTTTTTCTGGTAAGTGTCCATCAAGGAGTCTATCCTCGAGAGGGGATGACTCAGGTAGTGACGTCCCCGCCGGAATGTTGACCTGTAGGGAGTGTTTGACCTGTGCGTATCTAAGGTATTCGGAGTCAGCCATCTCGTATGTCTGCTGTAGTGTGGTGAATGTCGCCGTTCCATTCTGTCCCCAGAGGTCCCTTATATGTGAGATACCTATGAGGTCCCATTTATCAAACCCTTTCGTACGTCCCAGAGTTCCCAACCGTTCTGAGTCCCAAAGGGGAGTCACTAGCGTGAGTCTGTTGGCCCATCCCAGAGCGCGATTAACCACGTGCCATAAGTACACCACGTGTTTGGTAGACCCAGTGAGCGGGAACCTAGCCGGTCTAGAGTATAGTGCTCTCGTAAAATCCCCTCCCGGTAGTAGCCATCTATCCATACCGTACGCTGGGTCATCCCCGCTTCCGTACTGACATTGGTTCATTGCGGACAACTGCGCTGCCCAATAGTACTTCTTGATGTCTGGTAGCGCGATACCCCCGTCATACCATCCAAGCGTTAGCTTCCGGAGTGCTATGCGCGGTTTCCCATCCCATAGTAGATCCCTTTGCAAAGCTTCAATGTCCTTAAAGAACGTGTGAGGTACCGGGTCTGGGTAGTTCTGAAGGGCGTATAGGAATCGGGGTAGGGCCATAATCTTGAAAAGTGCTGCTCTCCCGAGGTGAGATAAGGGCAGCGTCTTCCAGGTGTCGGTGTCCCTTCTAAGCCTCTGCAGGGGCGGGGTGAGGTTCCGCTCATATCAAGTCTTGGCATCTGTGGTGACGAATATGCCAAGGTATTTAAATCCCTCGACAGCTATCTGGATTGGGCAGTTCCTGGGTATGGGTGGGGTTTTCCCATGGAGAACGTAGAGCATCGACTTGCGATATCCACTATCGCGTCTTCCTGGATACCAGGGCATCGCCCCAGCACTCCATGGAGACGCCGCAGATTAAGGGCCGTATTACGGTGGGGTATAAATCCCGATTGGTCAGGATGTACCAGCTTAGCTATAATCAGCCGGAGTCTATTGGCCAGTAGTTTAGCGAGTATCTTGGGTTCCGCGTTTAGCAGGGATATCGGTCTGTATGCGGTACATTCGTCTTTTGGCTTCCCCTCCTTGGGAATGGCAACCAATGTGGCTATACGTTTGTCTCTTGGCAACTTCCCTATTTTCTTGCTATCCTCATACATGGCTTTCAGATGAGGCGCTATTTTATCTGGCTTGAGCTTGTATAGCTCAATGGGGAGGCCATTAGGCCCAAGCGCTTTGCCCGCGCTGAGATCTCTTATTGCTTTGGCTAACTCGTCATTTGTGAGATCTCCCTCCAATTTTTCACGGTCTTGCTCAGAGAGGGTCTGTAGGTGGATATCTGCCAAGAAGTCAGAGGAATCTTTTTCTGTGAGGTCCGAGCCCCTCTGGTACACTTTTCCGAAGTGAATAGCGAACTCTCTAGCTATCTCGTGGGGCTCAGTGAGCACCTTGCCAGTAGTGTTTTTTAGTTCAGACACCACTCTTTGCGCTCTCTCTTTTTTATCTAGCCAGGCTATCAGTTTGCCTGCTTTGTCGCCCTGGTCATAGATCCGTCCATCTCTATCCCGTGCAAGGGTTTTTGCAGCGTCGGTCGCGATTGCTTTATATTCAGCTGCTTTTATTTGCAGTTGGTGGGAGATGGCATGGTCCACGTTGTGCCCGGCTCTCTCCTCAAGGCGGAGGAGGTCGCCCTCAATCTCAGCCAACTGCTTTTCTTTATCTTTACGTCTTCCCGCCACGTCCGATATTGCGCGTCCTCGCTGCACCGCTTTGAATGCTTTCCACAAAGTGGTGGGGGAGTTCACCGTACCCTCGTTGTCGAGGAAGTATTGTTCAATTGCCTGCACCATCGCGGCTCTGGTATCTTGATCTTTCAGATACCAGGGATTTATCGGCACAACACCGGCGATTGTTTTTTCCCCAATAGTAAGGTGGACCTATATGGGGGAGTGGTCAGAGATGTCCCTCGCCAAATGCTTGATTTCACGTGTGTTCACGTCTGCCTGAAAGGGCACGAGGACGTAGTCAATCCTTGAGAGGGTACGGTGGGATCCCGATAAAAATGTATATACCCTGAGAGTGGGGTGTCGCCGCCTCCAGAGGTCAATGAGGCCAAAAGCTTCAAGAAAGTTGGGGAGCCATTGCTGCCCCGAGCCGATGTCTCGCGGTGGGTGTCTGTCCAACTCCCCCGATGCAACAGAGTAAAGTCTCCCCAATCACGAGGTGCCCCTCGGGTAGGGCGAGAAGAAAGGTACCAAGATCCTTATAAGATTAGGCCTGGGGGGATGTATGCAGCCACTAACGTGAGTGTGCGCCCTTCCCACCTCCCTGTGACCGCTGCGAAGCGTCCCAGTGGATCCGCCCATGTGTGCTTCGCATCGAAGGGGAAGGTGTGCCTTAGAAGGATCCCCACCTCTCGGGACCCAGTTGTGAACCCGGCGTGTGCCACCATTTTATAGCCCCACCTGTTAAGCGCTTTACAAGTGTTACCAATTAGATGTGTCTCTTGAAGTAGTGCGGCATCCGGCATATGTCTTTTGAAGTGTTGTAGCACTATGCTCCTTTTATTTTATCACCCAACCCGTTGACGTTCCAACTTATGAGTTTAATACTTTTATCCCAGTGCATGCCTGTTACAGTAGCAGAGCTTGATGAACCACCCAGAAAGCCTGTGACCCAACCCCTTTACCAATGACTGTAGACTGCATGACCAACGATAAAAAAACCCCCGTTCCCTCCCCCCCACAACCAACAATAAACATTTTGAAAACCACAATCTTCCTAACCCCCGTGTTTCACCCCCCCTCCCTGCTACCCTGCTACGTAGGTTCGAAACTACCCACATCCCCCACTAGCAGAGTGCCTATCGCCCTAATAAGTGACCAACTGTGTCTTGGGGAAGTGGGCCAGAGTCAACCCCGGCCGCCTGAGGTTCTCCCCCTGTGTCGCTTGAAATAGTGCGAAGCACGAGATCTAAGAGTGGCGCCCCAATAATTGAACAGTAATGACATGCTAATAAGGAATGCATCCTGCATATTATAACTATCAAATGGGTCGGACCAACGTTCGGGTGCCTTCCCAGCACTGCAAAGAGTTCTTCAAAAGTTAATAGGTCATCTCTCAGTTCTGCGGACCCCAACGTCGGTCGCCCCTTATCTCAACAACATATCTACTTATACATTACGGTTTGATGAAATAGCCTCCGGCTTAAGTTATGGAAACCCAGTTTTGTCAGTCTCTTTGTGCCGCTGCCAGACCCGGACTGCTGGACCTTGATCTCCAGGAGCGCGTGCCACCCCTTTCTGTGTCGGTCCGTTCCCCGGGTGATCCTATTTCTCGAGTGTTAGGCTCCTTCCGGCTTCTCTCAGTCCCAGAGGTCCTCTTCCGTTCCCATCCAGCCAGTCCTGTACCTCAAGTGTAGGTCCCCTTGGACCCTCGCTGCTTGCAGTATCGCATCACAGTCTCTGTAGTTGAGGATCTTTGCAATAATCGTCCTAGGGGCCGCACCTGGCTTGGGTTTGGGGACCGGTGCTCTGTGTGCCCTTTCCACCGTGAAGAGTGAGGAGAGCCGTTTTGGTTTGAGGGGATTTCGAATGAGATCCTCAAGGAAGAGATCGACACTCGGTCCCTCCAGTCTTTTCGGGACTCCCACCACTCTTATGTTACTGCGTCGGGCCCGCCCTTCCTGATCCTCGAGCTTTAGGGCCATTTGGCGGTGTTGGTGGGTCAGGCCGTTAAGTCTCTCTTCTAGCCGTTTAGTGGTTGTCTGGAGGTCTTTGATATCGGTTTCATTCACTTTGACTCTCTCTGCGGTTTTGCTCATATCAGCTCTCATCAAGTTCATCTCGATGGACATTTTGTCCATTTTTGTTTCGAGGGTAGTTCCCAGCCCCTTGATGACTGCCATTATAGACTGTAGAGACAGCTCAGCTTCGCCCGGCTGGTCCTCCTGCGCCCCATCAGCTTGCGGCATCGTTTTGGGATGGCATACTTGTCCAGCTTTTGTAAATTGCACTGTAGCGGTATTCTTGGGTCCCATGGTGGTGGTATGAAGGTCACTTGTGCACCCCTCCAGGTGTTGCTTTTCCCTTTCAGGTGTTATAGTCTATTGGGGCAGCCGCTCCCTCCACGATCCAGCCACCAGATTTCACCTTCTGATCCTCCGCCACCAGTCGTGTGGTTGACAAGGGCGACCCCACCCCTACCATCGGAGGTGTATAGGCCAAACCAATGGATGTAGCGCCGTACCTCTACTACCGTATGTGTTTATTAGATAAGATATTCCGTCTGGTGCTCCTTGAGGCCCAGCGTCAAGGAGGGCTCATGAGTCAGAACACAATCCCCTGTGTCGTGTTTCCCTCGTTCCGTAGGCTGGCAGCACGTCCGCCCCTCTACCTTCACCAGTGCATCCTGTGGCCTCAGCGCGTTGTGTTCCAGCAAGTTCTCCACTGTGCCGTCCGATTTCGGCCCCTCACTGCCCGTTATGGGCTAGGCCCACCCCCGTCCAGGCGATGATGATGTCCCCCCGCACCGCCAGTTACGTTCCTTCCTACTCCCCGTCGATATCCGGCAAGGGCCCCAACAGTGGTACCTGCAGTCTTTATTGGTCCACTCCTATCCGTGTGGTCTCCACCGGACTTCCCTGCAAGAAATCACCCCGGGTGCGCAGTGGGGACACCCCCCACCGTAGTAATGGTGCCCGGTGACAACACCAATGTGAGAGGTACACCATGTGGGCCTATGCCACCCGTCGAAGTACACCGCGTCCACCACTCAATCGGCGTCGCACTTCATGCAATGTCGCTTGGTGTATGAGCCTTCAAATTAAGATAGAAGCCGGTTCGCGAAAGTCCATCCACTGTCGAGAGACAGCACTACTCCTCCGCTGCACCCTGGGTGTAGGCACCTCCCCTGGTTCTCCTGGTGCACCGCCGGTCACCTGGTGCTCCACGCTCGGCGTTCTCAGTCGGGGGGAGGTGGGAAGGGTATGGCCCGGTCCCTGCTGCCGTTCCCTCCTCCGCAGCGCGCACAGCACGGAAGCCGGGCGCCGTCCCGGTGTTCCCTGGTCACGCTCCCTCCAACACCCAGCTTGCACCGCGCCCCCCACCAAGCTGGCGCCGCTCGTTATGCGACTTCACCCAGACGGGGGCCTCCAGGTCAAATTTTGTACCAGTGCGCGAAGGCCCAACAGCAGGTAAGGGACACCGCCACTCCTCCGTCCTACCCTCGGCGCCTCCTCAGGTCTTCCGGTGTGTAGCTGGCCACCTTCCGCTTCTCACTCTGTGTTTTTTGGCCTGGGGGGGGAGGTAGGGGCCCGGCCCTCGATGTCAACTCTCCCCCCGCGATGCGTACAGCGCGAAGGCCGAGCGCCGCCCAGATGTTTCCTCGGCCGCTCTCCTCCCCAAGACGCTGCCGACGCCGTGCCCTCCAGGCCTCCGCGCGTCCTCCGGCCTAGATTTGTGCTGTAGTTTTGGGGTTCCCTGGTCCGGTCCGCCGCCGTAGGTGTGGGGCGCCGTTCTGACCCCGCCCAGCCGGATTATGTCGGAGATATAGGGGGTTTTGACCCCTCGGCTCCGACTGAGCTTTTCTCTTAGGCGTTGTTTAGCAGTTAGATTAAAAGGAAGGAATAATGATTAAGTATTCATGTAGTCCCATGGGACTTTCCCAGCTTTTAACGTTTGCAATGTCCATGCAAACTGCATTATAGAACGCAATTGATTCTGACCATGATACAAAACAGACACATCATCCTGCACGATATCAACAACAGATGAAACAATATTATCTAATGTGTAAATTCTGGTAGAAAGGATGTTAATGCTATTATCTATAACAGCTAGCACTTTTTCCATATTGGCTTGATCAATAGCTCTCAATCTGGAAGCAGCTTCAATTTGTGATAACTTACAGACCTCGTTATAAATAGCATACACCCATCTTTTGGACCTGCCACCCACAGGACCCTTAACAGAATCATTCAAATCTATTTTGTCATGTAATTTAGATAAATGAACTCTAACAGATGCCAAGGTGGAGTGTTGCAGCCAAGATTGGCATAACTTCCCAACAGGAAGTAACAGAATGAGAAGATTCAAAGCGGGGGTCTACACGAACCTGCGTATACCCAGACTGCAGACCCAAAAAACGATGTTGACAGGAATCTGAACTCGTCTGCCAAGTCAACCATCCTTCGGAGTGTAATTTGGAAATATTGAAGTATGTATTAGTAATGTATGACTGCAACGCATCAAGGGACAGGTCTGTATGATTATCCCAATTTGATAAGCTCCCAGATCTGGAATAGAGGGGGAATTCAGCTTTTTAGAAGTAGCCAATCCAAAACAGGTGGTCTGAAAAATAGTGGAATTCAAAAATAATATGTGGTTCGGGATGAGGCAGGCACGATGCAAAGCTTCTGTTTCTTGTACCTGCCATGGTTTAGAACCCCAAACAGATTTAAGATCAATAGTATCTTTCCACAGATCATAACCCCTGACCGCTAAATCATCCATAAAGGATTTGGAATACAATAATTTTAGTGTGTGTCAGCCTAACCTTCGAGGCAGACTCCGCTGCCATTTTAAAATAAAAGGCGGCAGGTTTTGAAACACTGAAATCAGAAAAATAGGCAAATTTGTTCACCAATGTGCTTGAGCTGCCTAACATTGGCGTTGGACAATGTACCCATTGTGTATAATTTACAAAATTACGAAACGTATTCGCTTTATGTAGGAAATGATTGCCATAATGTTGATAGCAAAATAATTCTCCGTAATTAGCAGTGTCTAAATACAGATCTTCAGCATCAAAAGCGGCATAATATTTCAAATCAGAAAACAATGCTTCTATGGCCTGAACGCCCCAATCATCAGAGCGGATGTTTTGTTTAACCACATCACCCATAGAAACACGAAATACATTTGGTACATTGATAACCTCAGATGGACCATGAATCTGAAAATTAACAGCATCCCACGCAGTCCCATCTAACACAGGCCAGGCAGTAATATTCACAAAAGTCTGGTCTCTCTTCATGATGTGTGATGAGGAGTGGGGGTCCAAAGTTCCATCAATTAGTCTAATTGTAGATCTTTCTTTTAGGTAGTGTCCGTTCACAAGACGAAAAAATACCACCACAAATCCGATCGACATAAGTAAAAAAATACATATGAGCATTAGCCAAATGTAAGTCCAAGGAGAAAATCAAAATATTTCTTTTAAAGCAAACAGCAAAAATAGAAACGTTTGATGGGGCCCTGGAAGTCATAGAGTTAGTATCAAAGGAGAAACGTGACTGGGTAACTGCGGTTGATTGTAAAACAGGTAATGTTACATCTGCAGGATAAGCATACTCAGTATCTTCAGGTAGACCACCAGCCGGTGGTAGCAACAAAGGATCAGTAACTGTATGCATCTCGATGGCAACATCAGGCATGGTGGTAGGAGCCGGAGCCAAAACAGAATTTCTCAGCATCGCAGGGCAAGAGACCGCTGGAGTCATACTAAGAAGTATCGGCCACTCGCTGTAGTTTGACATTGTCAATTGAGATGTACCTGTTATCCTTGCGACCAGGAAGTGGAGGTAAAATGACTGTTCTTGTACCCTGCACGCCAAGCACTGGAACCGGGGCATGATAAGAGGGGCCGAACTCCTTCTTGTTCTCCACCTTCTCACGGACCAGGTCACCAACTCGAGGTAGCCAGCCGACTACCGGAATCTGAAGCGCAGCATCAGATGTGGAGGGCAAGTGTTCCTTCGCGAGACTATCTCTGGTCTCTTGTAGACTCTGTAACACAGCACAGTGATCATCTACGTCAAAGGGTGGTGCAGACGCCGCCATGTCTAGACCATCAAGGTCCGGGAATAACATTTTTTTGCCAAACAGCATCATGTATGGGGTCCTCCCACCCAGAGACCTTCTAGGGAGATTATTAAGTGCACGTTGGACGTTATACAGATGGGCTAACCAGTTCCGTCCAGTGCCTAAAACCCTAGCTGTCAAGGATTGCTTTAAGTCACGGTTCATCCGATCCACTACACTATTACCCTCAGGTCGGTACGGAGACGAAAATGTGACTTGGACCCACAAATGTTTCATGGCTTCTTTGTGCGCCTTAGAGGCGAATGCAGGGCCCTGATCAGAATGAAAGGTACCACACGCAAAACTTCCCACAAAGACACGCAAATCAGCACTCCTTTGTGGCCATACCCACAGAAAACGTGTGCACGAATCTACTGCAACTAAGATATACTTGTACGCAGTATCAGAGGAGAATGGATCGCAGTGATCCAGATAAACACACCCAAGTGGTTTATTGGATATGTACAACTGAGTTTGTGGTGGACGCGCAGCAGTTGAAGGTTTAATCTGCTGGCAAATGTCACAATCAAGAACATGAGTGCAAGCCTGTTTATATAACCCGCGCCACCAGTAACGTTGTTGTAACAGAGAAACAGTTGCTGCAACGCCGGCATGGGCAGACGCCATACCCTCGTGAGCCGCTGATATCAAAGATGGTCTGCAGTCCGCGTTGGGAATCAACCTGTCACCAACGTCGTTAATTCTCACTAATGGGACCTTATCAGGACTTAAGTGATAATGGTAACGAGAAGGGAAACCTCTCGGGTAATTACTTCCCTTCTCTGTAGCAGCAATAGCTGCCAAGATGTCATCATCGATCTTACTTTTGGATCTTGTGACTGCTGCTACTAAATATGTCGCCACTGCTGTTTTCGCTGCTTCATCAGCTAAGCTGTTACCGACAGCGTGGACACCAACTCGCTGGTGCCCAAGAGAGTGAATTACATTCACGAGAGGCAGATGTTCTTTAAGTTCTGCCACTCTAACCCAAAGCAGTTTATGCTTAATTGTGCTACCTTTGGAATCACGATATTCATTTTGAGACCAAAAGAATAGATTGTCGTTGAAGGACTGAACACAGTAAAATGAGTCACTTAATATAAGAGTAGTGACTCGACGAACAGCAAACTCCAGTGCAAGCAACAGAGCACGGAGCTCCGCCAACTGTGCAGTACAATCACCCAATGATTGCGTATGCACGACATCAGATTGGAATTCACCATTTACAAAAGTACCTGCAACAATTGCGCAAGCTGCTGAATAGGCATGCTTCGATTCCGTTGCCGGTTGCGCCGAACCGTCAGTCTAAATGACACAATGGTAATCTTCGAGCGGGCGCAAAGACAGAGGAGCCGGATGAACAAATTCATATTGCAAGTACTCCTGCGTCTGCAATGAGGCATCAAAGATATAAGTGACATCTGGCGATGTCAGAGAAGTGGCCCATTGTATCCAACGTGGATGCAAAGCTTTTGAATTGGGTACACTGGCTTTCGTCACTGCCTCTAGGGCAGGATACGGTGTGATCACCAACATGCGTTTTCCTTGCGACAGCGCCCGTTCTTTAAGAATCGCCATCTGCACCGCAGTCAAAACTTTTTCGACAGAGGAAAAGCGCAGTTCAGCCGAAGTGTACAGGTGTGATTTGTATGCAATGGGGACGGTGTCACCCTCATTGAACGTTAAGTACGTGAAACCCACTGCGCATGGCACAATTCTTATTACCAGGTTTGTGTGGTTATCGCGTGTCAGTAAGTATTTTGAAGCAAGAAGATCAGCCTGCAATGATTGCAAAATGGCTGAATGCTCTGGCAGCCAGCTCGATTTGGAAAAAGAAGGTTGTACCAAGGAATATAGCGGCTTGATACGCTGGGCATAATCAGGAATGTACGTATGACCAAAATTCAGAAAGCCCAGCAAAGACTGTAATTTTTTCAGTGTTGTAGGAGCACGCAAGCATGCGCACTTCTCTAGAAAGTGAGGAGCTAACCCTCGACCCTCATTATTGAGCTCGTAGCCCAAGAACAACACTGTATACTCTGCTATGTGAGACTTCGCAAAGTTGAATTTGTACCCGAAATCTGCAAACAGAACAATGATGCGATCAACGCGACACAACTCGTCGTCTGTGAGATAGATATCATCAACATACGAGTACCCATCAGGGTCTATGCTCTCTAACAGAGAGACAACACGTGTGGCAAAGACGCCAGGGCTGTTTTTATAGCCCATGGCTAGTCTCCTAAACTGTTTTTGTTTGCCGCCAGAAGTAAACGCTGTACATTGACTACTTATAGAGGACAGGTTATGGCTGTAAAAGCCATTGGAAATGTCAAGTGTGGTTTTAAACCTTTTTCTCACGAGACTATCGACGAGAGCAGAACTGTGGGTATTCTGTACAGCACATGTCCGGCAATGAGAGTTCAGATGCCGGTAATCCAAAACTAGGCGGTACGACCCATCAGGCTTCGTCACAGTGAATAAAGGATTATTCATTGGTGGCACACATGTTTCAATAACACCCTGATATTCCAATTGATCAAGGATGTCCGCGACGTGAGATCTAGCTTCGCGACGCATGGGATATTGGGGCTGTGGTTGGGGCAGAGACCGTAATGGAATCTCATGGCTGGGGGACACTTTATCCCAGCCTACTTGAGTACAATACAAAGCCGGTGCAAGCACCAGAGCCCACTCTTCGGCAAACCTTTCAGCGCGCTCCCTTGGCACCGTGTGCGCAAAGGATGGGAGGATTACCTCCTCCCCTCTAGCAGCATCTAAGATGAAAGCAGGGGGCCAGTCTGCCTCTGCCAAGAGAATGTTATAGGAAGAGGTCAGATTATCCCAAAAAATCCCTTGTATTGTGCGTTGTATGTCACCTTCAATTAAGAGTACTATGTCATATAGTCTGTCAGGGGGAGCCACTCTAGTGTCAGCAGTTTCTACAGTAATGAACGTGTCAGTTGCTGTCGCCTCCAGAAATGGACGCAGTGCTTGCCGCACTACTGTAACCTCCGCTGCGCTGTCGAGCTGCGTTAGTGCCCATGTCAGGTTCCGGAGCTGCGTCCGCACTATCTGTGGCATACCTCGCTGTTAGCGCAGCAACCTTTTTCTTCTGAAACGGGGGACGTTGACGTGCAAACTCGTCTTGCTTCCCTTTACCGTCAGCCTGACGGGGTTGCTCACGTCCTTGTTGGGCACCCCGACCTTTGCAACGTTCTCCACCACTGGACTGTGAGGCCGATGTCTCCTTTGAAGAACGAGGAGAGCGTTGTTCAGTAACCTGAAATCTATCAGGTGACCTAATACTAGTGCGATCGCGCAAATCGTATGTGCGTTCACTAGTCAGCTGTACGGAAGACGCAGGACGAGACCCCTGTTTCTGTTGCTGCTTTCCCTGTTTCTTTGTCCGCCAATTCTGCTTTGGAAAAGTTGGACGATCGTCTTTAACAGACGAGCTCACCTTAGTTTGTTGTATCAAGTCAGGAATGACTATAGTTGGTTTAACCCCTAAACTACTGCGGCCAATTGTTCTATACGCCTCCGCAATAATTTTAGGCAACTCTTTGGGCTTATCGAGCTCATCGACGCGGGCTAAGCCATTAGCCACCTGGAATTGTACCGCATCTCCCTTGAGATTACCAAGGACGAGAGAGGCAACTACGTCGAATACTCCGACAAGCCGCATTCCCAACTCTACAGCCGCCTCCGGAACGTGGTTATCTTGAACATGTTTCATGACGGAGGGAAGCACAGCCATAGACGGAGTGCCAAAGCACTTCGAGTAGACCGCGGCAAAAACCTTACCCCAGTTGTCACAATCGGACACTTCTGGGACTAAGTCTTTCGGCAAACTAATGGTGAGGATTCTGTGTTTCTCCACAGCTGTAGAGTGTGGAAACACTGCTTCCAGTTGGTCAAATTTCTCGGCAAGCCAATAAGGCAAATCGTCCTTATTCTGGGGGCGCTTGCCCATCACCGAATTAACTATTACAGGACTAATACCAACCGCAGGGTGACCAGCTGGTAGTCCCGCAACAGCAGGTGCCCCCACCTGCACATTGCGCGAAACGTATTGCACCAAAGCCCTATACACTGTAATGAGGGCTGTATGGAGTGTACACAATTCATCCACCGCAATAGTCAAATAGCGGGGGTGAGGCGTAAATCCGGCTAGCACCGGTCATGTGGCCCCTGGAATCGACAAAGGGCCGAGTCTAGCCGGTGCAACCACATGGGGAAGGGCGCCATTAAACCAAATGCTATGCTGCCAGGCTGAAAGAGGAATTTCCAGCGTCCTATATGGCATATAATTTGCTGGGACCCGCGTGTGAGTATACGAGTGAAACGTCTTATCATCCGCATTCACCGCCGGCAGCGTCACCCAAGAGTAAAACAACTCGTAAGGGTGAGACGTGTCCGCACTCACCACAAAAATTACGGCCATCTCATCGTCCGGTACCCCATACTGCGTCAAATGACGTCGCAAAGGTGTACGACTATGTGCTGCAATTTCGACCGCCATAAGGACACAGAGAAGAACAACAATGGATTTTACAGCAGCACTAGGGTTCAGAAATATAAAACACCTTTTTAATTAACAAGCTTGTATGAACCTATTAGGTTACTAACAGGTAGGTGAAATCCGTCACTCCCGTTATCCGGAAACAAGAGTGAGGGTGTTGTGGACTACTATAAGCACTACTAAGGCGTTTCAAATCAAAAGACCAAACGTTGGGTGCCATGTTGCAGGGATTCTGCTCATGCACAGAACTATGAGCAGGAAACCAGGACCTCAGTGAATTGTGGTGTACCAAAAACTCACCTCAGCACCCAGAACCCCTATCCGAACAGCATCAGTGTCCCATTCGTTATCTGTATCCTCTCGGAGGTCCCAATGTATAGACAACCCAGAACAAGCGACTTAGAGTACTCTCAGGAATGGTGGGAATCAGAAATACCTGTTCGCTATTATTCTCATATCAGTCCACAACAAGAGTAATCAGAGACACGGTAAAGTTTAAAAGGTTTATTTTATAAACTACGTGTCCTAAGATGCAGTACTTTGGCTAACATAAGCAGACAAATGATTATAATTAAAACAATCAGCATTGTTACAATACCATAGAAAATGAAGGGAGAAATCATATTACAGATGACAGTGGAATACAACCACCTTCACTTAGCTAGTAGGCCAGTATTATTATACTAATAGAAGGTCTCTAGGTTTGAATGGGGAACCCCATACCGTAAAGATCAGCTTAGTTGAATCACATCACAGGATCAGCTTTGCTCTGCGCCTGGAAATGTTCTTCTCCAGAATGTGTTTCTAACGCATGCAAACTGTAATATTAAAGGCTCTTGACATTCAGGTATTTGCAGCTGTGTGCATATTATGGCTAGAGAGTGGGCCGATCAACCTGGACTCAAAAACATACATTGTCTGTCGGCTCTGAGTGTTTTGCACACACTGTTCAGACCAAGGTTGCAGTGCACGCCTAGGGATGTGAACAACAGACAGTTCTCATGTGAAGAAAAGGCAAGCAAGCAGTTTTCAAATAATAACATGTCTCTGCAGTGTCGTGTGCAAACGCAGCAAAAGTGGCAAGATGGCTTTCTAACATCTAACGTGCTTACGCTAACATAGCAATGTATGCATCTAAATCGCTGCCTTCACTACAATACCTGTTGGAATCCCAACTCTTACCTTGCTACCCAGTTTTAGTTTGTGAGGTGTCTATGGGCCCACCCTCCTGGACAGGTTTTTTGGGGACTACCTTGGACTTCTTACTTTTATCTTTAGGAGGCTCACTGTCTTTCCTCTGGGGAGGTTTTTTAACCACTTTCTTTTGGTCACCCGCAGTGGACGTCCTGGTCACTCTTGTCTGACCCAGTGGTCTGCATTCTTTCCCAATTCTTAGGGAGAAATTGGACCTAGGCCTACCAGATACTGATGCAACTTTTTATCAATTCTATTACTTAATATGTGTTGTTTCATAAACAAATTATAAAGACCATCATAATATTGCCCTTTACTTACAGTCAACAAGTCACGTAGTGTCTTCATTGAGTAGTCTACAAATTCCACGCAGGGCTGACTCTGGGTTCTCTGAGACCCCTGAATCTAATTCTATTCTCCTCAGTAGGGAGGCCAAATACCCCAATCAGGGTGACCTTCATGAGTTCATAGGACTTTGCTTCTACCCCACTAAGGGAACTTACCAGAGAACAGTTCCCAAAGCAGTGCTCCCCGCTGAGTTTTCTTCACTTTTGTGGCTACACAAGCCCTCTCATAGGCTGTGAAACACCTGGCGATATCATTACTATCCTCAAATTTAGTGATTTTTTGATTTTGGGATCCTAAGATTGCTCTCTGACCCTATTTATTAAGTTGCTGCCACCATTGATGGGAGCTAGTCCCATCTCTGCTCTTTCCTTTTCTAGAGCCAGGAGCCTGGTCTCTAGGTCTAATCTTTTGGCCAACCTCACTAAGAGGTTGGTCTCCTCATTGAGGCTGTCCTCAATGGACTCAGAAGCACCAGACCCACCTGTGTGGGATCTAGGTGCTGTAAGTTGTATTCTTGGAGTCAGAGGCACAGGGCCCTCTCCTCCATAGGAAGTAAGGGGGGTTAGAAGTTATCCTCATCCCCTACATCTTCTTCCCCATCTGAGAGGTCTTCACCTTGCCAACAGCTCCTGCAGCTTTTGTTTGGAGGGTTGGGACCCATGGCAATGTGTTTAAGTTTGCATAGAGACCTTAATTCCATAAATACTAGATGGAGGTAAGGGGTGAGGTCAAACTCCTCAAACATGTTCTCTATGCCGTTTGGTAGGTTTTCACTAACAGTTGAGTTCTTGTTAAGAGACATTCTGAAAAAAACCTAACCCTCTTGCCCCTAAATATGGTGAGTTTTTATTTTTCTAAAACATTCTAAAGGGAGTTAACCAAGGCCCTAATAAGACTTTTAGTAATTTGGAAAACAAATTGCCAATTAAAAAAAATATCTGAATTCTAAAGTCAATTTAGAAATTCTGTTGTGTGATCAGGTGTTGACCAAGTCAGTTCAACAAATGCAAATTTCTGACTCTGTATATACTATACCATAGGAAGGTATAGTGTGCACAGAGTCCAGTGGATCCAGCAAAGGCTTACAGAGGTAAAAGTAGATAACAATTTACTCTCTATTTGTGGTAGTGTGGGCGAGCAGTAAGGCTTTATCAAAGGGTAGTTTTAAGGATTGTACACACTCAGGCAAGAAATGATTTCATACACTCAAAGACTGAACTCCGACCAATTGGTTTGTATAAAAATATTACTTTGTTGTATTTTATTTTTAGGACCAAGCCAGACCTGGGGCAGGTATGTTAAAATTGTACCTTTCTAATAATACAGTCGAATGCATTTGAACGTAGATACAGGTAGGCCAAATGTTCAGAAACAATTGAAATTACTTTTCAGTTACTTTGCAATTACTTTTTAGATTACTTTTCAGATTACCTTTTCTACTCAGTGTGAAATGCCTAGATATCACACTGGGACATTTCCTAAATCAAAGGTAAGTAAGTCAGTTTTTGTAAATACAGCTTCTTAGGTTCTCATACAATTTCCAACTCCTCAGAACTTTTTTCACAGAAAAGCAGTCAATGCAATCCTATAGGAGGAAATGAATAAATGTAAGTACTTGGTTGTGAGAGTTGGGTTTCTGGGTTAAAATCAGGGTTCCCACAGGGTCGAGGATGCACTTATAGAACACCCGCAGCGGCACTAGGGTGGCCGGGTACAGAGTGCCGAGGCCCAATGTTATCCATTGGGGATTGTTGGCCTTCGGTTGGTGGCTGCTCACGGGCAGGCCACAAGGTTGTGGGAGCCAGACTTCTAGGGTTCAGCTCAGGGCAAAGGGGGATCAGATTTTGTGCACAAGGTGCACCCACAGCAGGACAGGGGCGGCCGGGTGCAGGGTGCTGGTTTGGCGTCCGCTGCCCCGTTGTTTTCAATGGATGTTGCCGGTTTTAGGCTTTGACTGCATGCTCGGTCCAGGAAGTCTTCCGGGAGGAACCAACAGCTAAGCAGGTAAGTTGGAGGGCTCAGGTCCTCTTCTACAGGGCATAGGGCGGCGGATGGAGGTGACCCTTTTGAGTTCGGATTCCACCTTACCGGGTCACTCGCGGTTGGCGGGTTCTCCATGCAGAGGCTGCAGGCGACGTCAGGGAGTCTTGGAGGGGTCAACCCATGGGAGACTCGTACTCTGGAGCACTGGTGGACCTCGCAGGGACCGTTGGGCCACTTGGACTCGGGCCGTAGGCGTTGGGTGCAGTGGTGGTTCCAGGCATGGAGTTACTTTCTCCTCAGCAGACTCAAAGAGTCTGTCTTTGGAGTTTCTTTTGATCAGAGCTGCTGTTCACAGGAGATCCAATCTATGTTGAAGGCAGTCAGTCCACCCAGGGGTTCTGGAGGTAGTTGGCTTCAGGACAAGGCCATTTTAGGTGCAGGATTTCCAGAAACTACAGACTGGCCGGTAGGGCTGGGGCAAAGTCAGTTCTTCTCTGCAGTCTCCTCTGCTGGGCATCTTCTTTTCTACCAAACGTCCCAGAATTCAGTAAAGCCATTATGGTGCTGTGGAGTTCGTAATGACAAACTCCCAGACCATATACTCTTTATGGCTTTACTGCACCTATAATGTCTAAGAATGGACTTAGACCAGGGGTACTCATAGTAAAAAGCCTTTCTTGGCGGCCCGCGGACCTTTCAGACATCGTATCGGTGTTTTTTCTTTTTTTAACAGTGTCAGCAAACACAGACTCTGCTCTGTGGGGGTCCAGGGATTCAAGCGATAGTCCGAGTGGAGCTGCTGGGGCGCTAAGAGGTGAAATACAACAAAGCCTCGTTATCATGCAAATGGTTACTTAAAGACCTGTGAAGTACTCGGGTGGGGCTGTGTGTGTGCCCTGGGAGGGAAGCTGCCTCAGCTGCCACACAAGCGGAGGGGGGGGGGGGGCGAGGTGACAAAGAATGACAAGAGAACAGCAGGGTGTGAGAGTCGGGTAAGGGGACAGCGGGTGACAGAGGGCAGTAGGGAGAGACAGAAACAGACAGAGACAGATAGAGATAGAGACTAACAGAGACAGGGACAGACAGAGACAGATAGGCAGTGAGACAGGGACAGACAGATGGAGGCAGAGACAGACAGAGAGGCAAAGAGACAGACGGAGAGGGAGACGGAGAGGGAGGGCGACAGAGAGAGTGGGAGACGGAGAGAGAGAGGGAGACAGGGAGAGAGAGGGAGGCGGGGAGAGGGAGGGAGACGGGGAGGGAGGGAGAGAGAGAGAGGGAGGGAGAGAGACAGAGAGGGAGAGAGACGGATGGAAGGAGAGAGGGAGGGAGACGGAGGAGGGAGGGAGACGGAGGAGGGAGGGAGATGGAGGAGGGAGGGAGATGGAGGAGGGAGGGAGACGGAGGGAGAGGGAGGGAGACGGAGGAGGGAGGGAGACGGAGGGAGAGGGAGGGAGACAGAGGAGGGAGGGAGACAGAGGACGGAGGGAGACGGAGGAGGGAGGGAGACGAAGGAGGGAGGGAGGGAGATAGAGAGAGGGAGAGAGAGAGATATGTGTATGCCGGGTCCGGTGGCTCAGTGGACGAAGGCGTCCGTTGCAGGGACCTGTGTTCCACCTCATGGTCACAGTTTTTTTGTTTGTTGCTCTAGCCCCGCCCCCTCCCCCAATGACACCGCCCCCAAGGTGCGGCCCTCGGCCACAAACCACACTGTAAATTTGGCCCCCAAGAGAAAGTTTGTGAGTACCCCTGACTTAGACACTGTAGGGGTACAGGGCTCATGCACCTGTACCCTCACCAGTGGTAGAGTGCACCCTGCGAGAGGGGTGTTTTATCTATGCAATAGGCAATGGGTTGCAGGTATGGCGCACAGGTATGTGCGCCATGTTGACTTTTCACTTTTCTCTACACCAAAACACGCAGCCTGCAATGGCAGTGTGTATCTGTTAAAGGTACAGGACCTGTAAGGGTGGCAAAATATGTGTGGCAGCCCTTAGAGGTATTCCCTGGTCACAGAGCCTTTGGTACTCATGGTACCTTTTACAAGGGACTTGCATGTGGCCAGAGAGGTGCCAATTGAGGGTACAAAGGTACAGTTTTTGGAGAGAATACAGGCCCTGGGAACCTGATTGGCAGGGCCCCAGGGCACATCAACTCAAAGTGCATCAGAAGTCTTGCAAAAGGTGGGGGAGGGTTACTGCAACAGAAACCCACCTTCCTACAAAAGCGTTCATAATCATATTCATCTCTGCTTACCTCAACAAACTGCTGTGCACACAGTGATAAAAAGGTGCACACAAAAATTGCAATCCACATACAGTTGTGACATTTGCTCATTCCCTTGTAAGCAATGTGTCCTTGCTTCTTCGGGGTATTGATGATTTCTTTGATATTTTTAGCACGTTTATACGCGAACATAGGAGGATCTTTGAAGATGTTATTAAAATCCGGCTCATTTTGTAACATTTCCCATCTCTTGGTAATGATCTTTTTCACTTTTCCGGATGCTGTGGAATACTTGGATACAAACACTTGTCGAGTTGTCTGCTTGCGTGGTCGACTTTGCAAGAGGCTGTCTCTATTAAATTTAGATGCACGTTGTTTAGCAGTTTCAATCACTTCTGCCGGGTATCCCCTGGCAAGATACATCTGCTGTTGGTGTGAGAGATTCTTCTCAGTGTCTTCTGTACTTGAACAGATCCATTTTATCCGCAGAAATTGAGACAGTGGTAAGTTTTGTTTTAAGCTGTTAGGATGAAAACTTTGAAAATGGAGCGCACTGTTCACATCTGTTTCTTTTTTAAAGACCTCCGTTTTTATGTGACCCACTTCTTTGGTAAGGATCACATCAAGATAAGATATTTTAGTCGGGTCGATTACATGGGTAAACTGAATATGTTCATCGATTTGATTGAGTTGTTCAATTTTGTTTTCCAACATTTCCTGAGTGTTAATCCAGAGTATGAATATGTCATCAATAAATCTGCAATATAGCAATAAATTTCCAGTCCATCCAATGTCATTGTAAATGTGGTCTGATTCATATTTAGCCATGAAGGTGTTGGCATATGCCGGCGCCCCAGCAAAGCCCATTGATGTGCCTTGTTGCTGCAAATAAAAATCGTTGTTCCAATAAAAATAGCTGTGATGTAAACAGAAATGCAAAAGTTCAAGAATGAAAACTTTGTCTGCTCTGAGTGAAGATTGGCGGAGTAGAGGCCATTCTACCGCCTCCATGCCAGCTGAGTGAGGGATCGAAGTATATAAAGACTTAACGTCTATTGTACAAAAGATGATGTCTTCCATGAAAGTTATTTTCTGTAGTTTTAGTAGAAAATCTGTCGTGTCTCTGACATACGAGTACCATTCTTGAACCAGGGGTTGTAAAAAGTAATCAATGTAGTGCCCAAGAGGCTCAAAGATGGTTCCACAGCCCGTTACTATAGGTCGCATTGGTGGATTAAATAAATTTTTGTGGATCTTTGGCAGCATATACAAGGTGGGTTTCCTGGGATACTCCACTGTCAAAATTTTTTTGGTGGTTTCACTTATCCATCCCATTTCCAAAGCGTGATCTAAAATGCTTTCTAACGTTGCTTTAAGCTCTATTACAGGGTCTTGATCCAGTTTCAAGTATGTTTGAATGTCTGATACATGTTCTTGTACCGCGTTGATGTAAAAGGAGCGATCCATTAGAACAATGGCGCCTCCTTTGTCCGCTTTTTGAATTTGTATTTCTGTGTTTTTCTGAATGGATTTTAATGTGTTTTTTTCTTGTTGAGTCAGATTTGATTTCTTTGTTTTTCTAAATTGCAGTTTTTGTAAATCTTTCCTCACTAAGTTGTCAAATGAGTCTAAAATTTTGTGCGAAACTGGTGCCTGATATGTAGATTTAGGTTTGAATTCAAGGAACTCTTTCGCTTGTGTATCTTCTTTAGCAGGTACTACATTTGTAAAAAAATGTCGTAGACGTAATATCCTGGTAAATCTGTATAAAGCTAGTTCACATTCAAGTAAATTGGTATCGTAGGTTGGAACATATCCAAGGCCTTTGCTTAGTGTTTGAATTTGTGAGGTGGTAATCTCGTTGGAAGAAATGTTGACTACTAAATTTACTTCTGGCTCCTTGTGCGTCCTTGTTTTGTGGTGGCTTCTCCTGGTTTTACGCTTTTCGATGGTCCCGGTGGTTGATTTGAATCCTGGTCCCTGGATAAAAAATGTGTGGAGCCAGATGCTGCCAATTCTTCAGTGGTGTCTTTAGTGGTGTCTTTGGTTGAATCTGAACTAGATAGTTGACTTTTCGCTGATGGTCTGATGGTTGTAGTGTCAGTATCCGTAACTATACTTTCTTCTGATGAAGTATTAGTTGTTGGTTTTCTAATCTGTGGTCTTCTTTGTGCATAGACTTCTGCCCATGTATAAACTTCGTTGAGTTTATAATCCAACGTGTCACGTTTATATTTTCGTAATTTTCCTTCCTGTATTTCTTTTGTGTATTTATCTAATCTTAAGTTGATGTCATCTAAAGCATTTTTAAATTCGTCATCTTTCATTCTTGTTGATAAGTTGTGTTTGATTTCTGCAATTTCCTTAGCAAGCTCATTGATGACTTTAGAGAGTTCTTCTACTAACAGTAGAATTAAGTCAAGTGAACATTTGTTCAATATTGAATACCACCGTTCCATGAAATCTTTATTTAAATGAAACCTGTATAGCATGGGTTTAATGGACATCCTCAGTCCTCTTGGAATTCTTTTTGCTCTATGATATTGTATCAGGGTAGATGCATGAAGTCGTTGGTTCATTTCTCTTTTGACAGAATACTCTAGTTGTTTTAGTTGTTGGATGACAGTGTTTCCTTGCAAATCTGACGCCTTTACATCCTGTATCAATGCATATATTTCTGAAGCTTGTTCTGTTGTATAAGCTAGAGTGCTAGCTCTGTTGTCTGTCAAACTTGAAATGGTGTCAAATGACATGATTGGGTGCTCTCTTACCGATTGACTGTGAAGGCTAGAACAACAAAATTGGTGGAAGAGGCACTCCCTGAAATGTAATTCGTGTAAAGAAACAAAGTTTTACTTTTTTTACTGTGTTTTGAGATAGCGTGCTGTAGAGTGGCATCCAACAGTCATGGATTCCTAAAAATGCAAAACTCCAATTATAGGGCCTGTGGGGCCCTGATCTCCACGCACATTTGCTCTCAGGTAAAAACCTTGGAAAATTCTCGTTATAGTAAACAGACTCTTCTTTGCTTAAACGAACTCAATCCAAACTTGTGGTGAAAGAATAAATAAATGAAATGTCGATTCAATTTGTCATTAGTTGTAGCAATTTATTCATTGCCAAAATGTTAATTGGATCTCCATCCTTTTCTTCATACAAATCCAAATCCAAAACTTTCAGAAATTAACTTTGTAAATGCCCAATGCATTTCGAGCCTACTGGCTCTTCGTCGGGGGCTAGGTATCTAATAAAGAAATAATAAACAATGTATATTTCAGAATGAACATAACAATGATGTTAGAACGTCAGTTTGCAAATACATAATCAAACTCCATTTATAATGACAACATGACATGCTGAAACACAACTAAGTAGGTAAGCTTAGTGAACGAATGATGACCAGAAATGACCAACACCTTGACGTGTTTAAATAAAGTTGTGTGAAAAGTGGAAAAAAACGAAAAAAGAGGAGAGGCTAACTGGAACCGTTACCTTGGTGTTCTGCGAAAAGAAAGCGCTCTTCCGAACGAAAAATCCGATCTGAAAAAAGAACCCATAATGATGTCGTCTCAAAGCAATCTGAACGAGAGACTTTCAAGCGCGGTCAAGGAAAGAATCTTACCAACAGAATTCGAATTCGCCGAACAAATCTGGAAGCCAAGGGGTGGAAAAGACCTGACGGACTGCTGGTTCAAGGACCAACAGGTGGAACTGATGACGGCGAGAGAGAAGCTCTCGCGTATATCAAAGCTGTTCTAAAAATAGACGAGGTGACTGAAAGCATGAACCCTAATCGAGGCGAGAGAGAAGCTCTCGCGTATATCGAAGCTGTACTGGAAATAGACGAGGTAACTGAAAGCGTGAACCCTGATCGAGGCGATACAGAAAGTGCCGCCATATTAAAGGAGAGTGGAATGAACCTTAAGTGAAATGGAAGTGAAAATTACTGTATGGTAAAACAAAATTAAAAGAGAAATCTACGAAAAATGTTAAAGACAAAATTAAAAATGTATACCAAGGAAAATCAAAAAGGTGCATAGGTTAGGTCTCTGATCATGGTTGTGAAACCCAGGGGGAGTGGGTGATCACATATATATGAGTATGCAATACTGTCCTGATACAAAGAGCTGTAACATGAATACTTTATAAATAACAAGCATAGTCTATTTTATCATTAATGCCTTTGTCCATCAAAGTGTCCAAACGCTTGATCCAATAGGTCTCCCTCTGTAAGAGACTCCTGGTGAGATCTGTATCTTGACGTTGCTCAACTCTTTCTAACACAGAGAATTTGAGTTGGGCAATACTGTGCTTTTCTTCATTCCAGTGCATAGCCAAACTGCTGTGTTTATTCAATGTTCTGATTGTACTCTTGTGCTCAGATATCCGCACTTTAATTTTTCGTTCAGTTTTTCCCACATACAACTTGCCGCATGGGCATTTAATGTAATAGATGAGTTTGTTGGAATTACAATCAGAAGTATGGTGAAGTTGAATGGTTTCTCCAGTGAGTGGGTGATTTAGAGTATTACCAATGATGACATTATTACATTGGACGCAGTTGTGACATTTGCTCATTCCCTTGTAAGCAATGTGTCCTTGCTTCTTCGGGGTATTGATGATTTCTTTGATATTTTTAGCACGTTTATACGCGAACATAGGAGGATCTTTGAAGATGTTATTAAAATCCGGCTCATTTTGTAACATTTCCCATCTCTTGGTAATGATCTTTTTCACTTTTCCGGATGCTGTGGAATACTTGGATACAAACACTTGTCGAGTTGTCTGCTTGCGTGGTCGACTTTGCAAGAGGCTGTCTCTATTAAATTTAGATGCACGTTGTTTAGCAGTTTCAATCACTTCTGCCGGGTATCCCCTGGCAAGATACATCTGCTGTTGGTGTGAGAGATTCTTCTCAGTGTCTTCTGTACTTGAACAGATCCGTTTTATCCGCAGAAATTGAGACAGTGGTAAGTTTTGTTTTAAGCTGTTAGGATGAAAACTTTGAAAATGGAGCGCACTGTTCACATCTGTTTCTTTTTTAAAGACCTCCGTTTTTATGTGACCCACTTCTTTGGTAAGGATCACATCAAGATAAGATATTTTAGTCGGGTCGATTACATGGGTAAACTGAATATGTTCATCGATTTGATTGAGTTGTTCAATTTTGTTTTCCAACATTTCCTGAGTGTTAATCCAGAGTATGAATATGTCATCAATAAATCTGCAATATAGCAATAAATTTCCAGTCCATCCAATGTCATTGTAAATGTGGTCTGATTCATATTTAGCCATGAAGGTGTTGGCATATGTCGGCGCCCCGGCAAAGCCCATTGATGTGCCTTGTTGCTGCAAATAAAAATCGTTGTTCCAATAAAAATAGCTGTGATGTAAACAAAAATGCAAAAGTTCAAGAATGAAAACTTTGTCTGCTCTGAGTGAAGATTGGCGGAGTAGAGCCCATTCTACCGCCTCCATGCCAGCTGAGTGAGGGATCGAAGTATATAAAGACTTAACGTCTATTGTACAAAAGATGATGTCTTCCATGAAAGTTATTTTCTGTAGTTTTAGTAGAAAATCTGTCGTGTCTCTGACATACGAGTGCCATTCTTGAACCAGGGGTTGTAAAAAGTAATCAATGTAGTGCCCAAGAGGCTCAAAGATGGTTCCACAGCCCGTTACTATAGGTCGCATTGGTGGATTAAATAAATTTTTGTGGATCTTTGGCAGCATATACAAGGTGGGTTTCCTGGGATACTCCACTGTCCAAAAATTTTTGGTGGTTTCACTTATCCATCCCATTTCCAAAGCGTGATCTAAAATGCTTTCTAACGTTGCTTTAAGCTCTATTACAGGGTCTTGATCCAGTTTCAAGTATGTTTGAATGTCTGATACATGTTCTTGTACCGCGTTGATGTAAAAGGAGCGATCCATTAGAACAATGGCGCCTCCTTTGTCCGCTTTTTGAATTTGTATTTCTGTGTTGTTCTGAATGGATTTTAATGTGTTTTTTTCTTGTTGAGTCAGATTTGATTTCTTTGTTTTTCTAAATTGCAGTTTTTGTAAATCTTTCCTCACTAAGTTGTCAAATGAGTCTAAAATTTTGTGCGAAACTGGTGCCTGATATGTAGATTTAGGTTTGAATTCAAGGAACTCTTTCGCTTGTGTATCTTCTTTAGCAGGTACTACATTTGTAAAAAAATGTCGTAGACGTAATATCCTGGTAAATCTGTATAAAGCTAGTTCACATTCAAGTAAATTGGTATCGTAGGTTGGAACATATCCAAGGCCTTTGCTTAGTGTTTGAATTTGTGAGGTGGTAATCTCCTTGGAAGAAATGTTGACTACTAAATTTACTTCTGGCTCCTTGTGCGTCCTTGTTTTGTGGTGGCTTCTCCTGGTTTTACGCTTTTCGATGGTCCCGGTGGTTGATTTGAATCCTGGTCCCTGGATAAAAAATGTGTGGAGCCAGATGCTGCCAATTCTTCAGTGGTGTCTTTAGTGGTGTCTTTGGTTGAATCTGAACTAGATAGTTGACTTTTCGCTGATGGTCTGATGGTTGTAGTGTCAGTATCCGTAACTATACTTTCTTCTGATGAAGTATTAGTTGTTGGTTTTCTAATCTGTGGTCTTCTTTGTGCATAGACTTCTGCCCATGTATAAACTTCGTTGAGTTTATAATCCAACGTGTCACGTTTATATTTTCGTAATTTTCCTTCCTGTATTTCTTTTGTGTATTTATCTAATCTTAAATTGGTGTCATCTAAAGCATTTTTAAATTCGTCATCTTTCATTCTTGTTGATAAGTTGTGTTTGATTTCTGCAATTTCCTTAGCAAGCTCATTGATGACTTTAGAGAGTTCTTCTACTAACAGTAGAATTAAGTCAAGTGAACATTTGTTCAATATTGAATACCACCGTTCCATGAAATCTTTATTTAAATGAAACCTGTATAGCATGGGTTTAATGGACATCCTCAGTCCTCTTGGAATTCTTTTTGCTCTATGATATTGTATCAGGGTAGATGCATGAAGTCGTTGGTTCATTTCTCTTTTGACAGAAAACTCTAGTTGTTTTAGTTGTTGGATGACAGTGTTTCCTTGCAAATCTGACGCCTTTACATCCTGTTTCAATGCATATATTTCTGAAGCTTGTTCTGTTGTATAAGCTAGAGTGCTAGCTCTGTTGTCTGTCAAACTTGAAATGGTGTCAAATGACATGATTGGGTGCTCTCTTACCGATTGACTGTGAAGGCTAGAACAACAAAATTGGTGGAAGAGGCACTCCCTGAAATGTAATTTGTGTAAAGAAACAAAGTTTTACTTTTTTTACTGTGTTTTGAGATAGCGTGCTGTAGAGTGGCATCCAACAGTCATGGATTCCTAAAAATGCAAAACTCCAATTAAAGGGCCTGTGGGGCCCTGATCTCCACGCACATTTGCTCTCAGGTAAAAACCTTGGAAAATTCTCGTTATAGTAAACACACTCTTCTTTGCTTAAACAAACTCAATCCAAACTTGTGGTGAAAGAATAAATAAATGAAATGTCGATTCAATTTGTCATTAGTTGTAGCAATTTATTCATTGCCAAAAGCAGACAACTCGACAAGTGTTTGTATCCAAGTATTCCACAGCATCCGGAAAAGTGAAAAAGATCATTACCAAGAGATGGGAAATGTTACAAAATGAGCCGGATTTTAATAACATCTTCAAAGATCCTCCTATGTTCGCGTATAAACGTGCTAAAAATATCAAAGAAATCATCAATACCCCGAAGAAGCAAGGACACATTGCTTACAAGGGAATGAGCAAATGTCACAACTGCGTCCAATGTAATAATGTCATCATTGGTAATACTCTAAATCACCCACTCACTGGAGAAACCATTCAACTTCACCATACTTCTGATTGTAATTCCAACAAACTCATCTATTACATTAAATGCCCATGCGGCAAGTTGTATGTGGGAAAAACTGAACGAAAAATTAAAGTGCGGATATCTGAGCACAAGAGTACAATCAGAACATTGAATAAACACAGCAGTTTGGCTATGCACTGGAATGAAGAAAAGCACAGTATTGCCCAACTCAAATTCTCTGTGTTAGAAAGAGTTGAGCAACGTCAAGATACAGATCTCACCAGGAGTCTCTTACAGAGGGAGACCTATTGGATCAAGCGTTTGGACACTTTGATGGACAAAGGCATTAATGATAAAATAGACTATGCTTGTTATTTATAAAGTATTCATGTTACAGCTCTTTGTATCAGGACAGTATTGCATACTCATATATATGTGCTCACCCACTCCCCCTGGGTTTCACAACCATGATCAGAGACCTCACCTATGCACCTTTTTGATTTTCCTTGGTATACATTTTTAATTTTGTCTTTAACATTTTTCGTAGATTTCTCTTTTAATTTTGTTTTACCATACAGTAATTTTCACTTCCATTTCACTTAAGGTTCATTCCACTCTCCTTTAATATGGCGGCACTTTCTGTATCGCCTCGATCAGGGTTCACGCTTTCAGTTACCTCGTCTATTTCCAGTACAGCTTCGATATACGCGAGAGCTTCTCTCTCGCCTCGATTAGGGTTCATGCTTTCAGTCACCTCGTCTATTTTTAGAACAGCTTTGATATACGCGAGAGCTTCTCTCTCGCCGTCATCAGTTCCACCTGTTGGTCCTTGAACCAGCAGTCCGTCAGGTCTTTTCCACCCCTTGGCTTCCAGATTTGTTCGGCGAATTCGAATTCTGTTGGTAAGATTCTTTCCTTGACCGCTCTTGAAAGTCTCTCGTTCAGATTGCTTTGAGACGACATCATTATGGGTTCTTTTTTCAGATCGGATTTTTCGTTCGGAAGAGCGCTTTCTTTTCGCAGAACACCAAGGTAACGGTTCCAGTTAGCCTCTCCTCTTTTTTCGTTTTTTTCCACTTTTCACACAACTTTATTTAAACACGTCAAGGTGTTGGTCATTTCTGGTCATCATTCGTTCACTAAGCTTACCTACTTAGTTGTGTTTCAGCATGTCATGTTGTCATTATAAATGGAGTTTGATTATGTATTTGCAAACTGACGTTCTAACATCATTGTTATGTTCATTCTGAAATATACATTGTTTATTATTTCTTTATTAGATACCTAGCCCCCGACGAACAATTAACATTTTGGCAATGAATAAATTGCTACAACTAATGACAAATTGAATCGACACTTCATTTATTTATTCTTTCACCACAAGTTTGGATTGAGTTCGTTTAAGCAAAGAAGAGTCTGTTTACTATAACGAGAATTTTCCAAGGTTTTTACCTGAGAGCAAATGTGCGTGGAGATCAGGGCCCCACAGGCCCTATAATTGGAGTGGAATACAGCCACCTTCCCTTAGCTAGTAGGCCAGTATTATTATACTAATAGAAGGTCTCTAGGCTTGAATGGGGAACCCCATACCGTAAAGATCAGCTTATTTGAATCACATCACAGGATCAGCTTTGCTCTGCGCCTGGAAATGTTATGTTCTTCTCCAGAATGTGTTTCTAACGCATGCAAACTGTAATATTAAAGGCTCTTGACATTCAGGTATTTGCAGCTGTGTGCATATTATGGCTAGAGAGTGGGCCGATCAACCTGGACTCAAAAACATACATTGTCTGGCGGCTCTGAGGGTTTTGCACACACTGTTCAGACCAAGGTTGCAGTGCACGCCTAGGGATGTGAACAACAGACAGTTCTCATGTGAAGAAAAGGCAAGCAAGCAGTTTTCAAATAATAACATGTCTCTACAGTGTCGTGTGCAAAAGCAGCAAAAGTGGCAAGATGGCTTTCTATTTTTTTTTGTGAAAAACTTTTCTTTATTGGCATTTATAGATAATGAAACACGCAGGCACATGCGATATTGCCATTATCACATAGAGTTACATTTCGAGTGCGCCCAGTCACAGTCCTTCAGAACTTGCAGCCTCTCGGCCCTTCAGGCCGTTCTTCGCTGTCCTGAGTGGGGCTGCAGACGTGTGCCCGGGACCAGCCTCTGGGTGTGCCCTACTGGAGTGCGCCATGATCGCTTCGCCGCAGGGGTGCCGTGCAATGTGACTGAACCCCTTGTGAGGGGCTTCGCAGAGGCTATAGAAGTGCGGCCATTGAGTAACCACAAACTAACTGGGGGTAGAAAACCAGGGAAAGGGGGTGCACTGTGTCGCCCATCGGGAGTACTGGTAGCTGCGCGCTCTCGAGCTGGACCATCATGTGGGAGAGGGCCGGTGTGATCGCGGAGATGGGGAGGGGGCAGGGGGGGCGGGAGCATCTCGCCTGGCCTAGGAGGACTCTGGCTGTGGGGCCTGTGGTGACAACCTCTGTGAGACACCGGGTGCTGGACCTGCCTGCGCATTACCCAGGGTGGACTCTGGAGTGGCGGACGCCCCCGAGGGGTCTATCAGTCTCGAGCTCGCCGCAGCCTCTGTTTCCTGCGTGAATGTGTGCATTAACATGGCCCAGGGCATGGAGATCGGGTGTTTGCGCATCCCACGGGCCTCCTCCGTTCTGAGTGTGCTTTCCTCCGCCTTGCCCCACTTCCTGACAGCCCCCACCCATGCCGCTATGGGGGGCCCCCCCGGCGCCTTCCAATGCATAGCAATGGATCGTTTAGCGATGATCAACATTAAGAAGGCAAACCTCCTCGCCCCCTTCTGCCGCTTATGCCGTCCATGAATTCCCAGCGCACACGCCTCCCATGTGTCCAGGTCCTGGAACCCTGTAACCGTTTCTAGGGCAGTGTGAATTGTGTGCCAGTAACTGTAGAGCGTCGGACAGTCCCAAAACATGTGCCTAAACGAGGCAGCAGGCTCCAGGCATCTAGGGCAGCCAAACACCCCCTCGGGGAAATATTTCTGCAACTTTTCGGGGGTTAGATACGCCCTATGCAGGATATGCAACTGTATATTCTTAAACCGATAGTTACGGGACACTTTCTTGGTGTATTCCAGAGCCCTCGTCCACTCCCTATCATGCAGGGGTCGTTGGAAGTCATCTTCCCAGTGTTCTCTAAGGGTCGCCAACGTAGGACTCCGCAGGGCCCTCACCGCTTTGTATATCCACGTGACTAGATGGCGGCCGGGCCCCATTTGCAGTATCGCATGGATGACCGGGTGTGTAGGGGGCTCCGCATCACCCCCCCCCCCCACTGCCTACGGCAGTCCATGAGAAGCTGTCTATGCCGCAGGAATTGGCCCCCGGGGAGCTCGAAGTCTCCGACCAGCGCCTCAAAGGGTTGCAGGCTCTCCCCAGAGAACAGCATCCCCACCTCTGTTACCGCGTGATCCGTCCACACCCGCATCATGTGTTCCGTATAGTATGCCCGACCCCTAGGTAGCCCCACCAATGGCAACAACGGGGAGTACAGGGGAATACCCCGGCCAAGTCGATGAACACGCGCCAAGCAGGCACGCGCCGTCATGACTTGGAGGGGCCGGGATGACGGCGGTGCCGCCCCCGGTAGCAACATGCGGTGGACAGCGGGGAGTGGAATCCGCCCTGTCGCCGTGCACAGCTCCTCTTGCGCCCTGCCCGCCGTCCAACGTGACACCCATTGTAATTGGGCAGCAAGGAAATACGCCTCGAATGAGGGAGCCGCCAACCCGCCCTGATCAAGGGGCAATTGCAGTTTCGCCAGGGCTATCCGCCGGCGGCCGTTGCCCCAGATGAGGGTCCCGAGCAGGGTATCCAATTCCCGGAACAGGGATCTCGGGGGAACCACCGGGAGATTGGAGAAGAGATAGAGCAGGCGCGGCACCAGGATCATTTTCGCAACGGCTATCTTTCCCGGAACAGCCAAGTGAAGACCCTTCCAGAAATGGACTAAGGATCGGATGTTACCCCTCAACTTGCGGTAATTCCCCTAGTAGATATCTTGCGGCGTATGATATAGCTTAATGCCGAGATATCGAACCGCTTGGGGACTCCACGAGACTGCAATGCCTCCGATTCGTATCGGACCCTGGGGCACGACTTGTGTTAAGGGATAAACAGTGGACTTGGCCCAATTCACCCTAAGGCCCGTCACCTCTGCGAAATCGTGCAGAATGCTTGATATTGGGGTCAGGTCAATCGTGATGTCCCGGACATATATGAGGACGTCATCGGCGTACAGTGATACTGCGTGGGTATAATCACCTATCGGGATGCCCCACTCTTTGCTCGCCCCTCGCAGCAGGGCCGCCAGCGGCTCCATCGCCAACGCGAATAGTAGGGGGGAGAGGGGGCACCCCTGCCTAGTACCGCGCCGGATTGGGAAGGAGTCCGAAATGAGAGGGCCTATGTTCACTCTGGAACTGGGCGAGGAGTAGTTGAGCCGAGTGTAGGCCAGCAGTTTGGGCCCGACACCCATGCGTAACAAGACCTGAAACAGGTAGGCCCAAGAGAGCGTGTCGAACGCCTTTTGGAGGTCCAGCACCAGACACGCTGCCCGAGGGAACCGTTCCTGCACCTGGTCCTGCACGTGAAACAGCCGCCGGATGTTCGAAGAGGTGTGCCTACCAGGCACAAATCCACTCTGATCGGGGTGGACAAGCCACGGGAGGATCGTGGTGTACCTGTCCACCAGGGCCTTCCCGTAGATTTTATAATCCGCCGACAATAGAGTTATGGGTCGGTAGGAGCCTAGCTGATGCGGGTCTCTATCTGGTTTAAGGAGGGATACTATAACGGATTCGCGCATGGAGTGCGGTAAGACTCCCACGTCTAGAGCCGCTTGGAACTGCAATTCTAATTGGGGGACTAGCTGGGACGCAAAAGTCTGATAAAAGTCAAGGGGGAAGCCATCCAGACCAGGGGCCTTGTGGGTGGCTAGCGCCTTCATGGGGTGCCGAATCTCTGCCGCCTTGAGAGGGCGATCGAGGTCCAGGCGCGTATCCCGGTCTATGCGGGGAAGCTGAATACGGTCCAGGAAGTCAGCCGGGGCGGCAGCCGACCCCGAGGGACGGGGGCTAGTGTACAAGCGCATGTAATGCTCTTGGAAGGCCTTGAGTATCTGCCCCTGCGAACATACCAGGGTGCCATGGACGTCCCGTATGGCCGTGATGGTTGGGAGGCTCGAATCCCGCTTTATGAGCCACGCCAGCAGGGCGCCCGCCCGATCGCCCTCCGTGTGGGCCCTAGCTGCGTATGCCGCGAAATTAAACCGACGCATGCTTGCCAACGCCGCGGCGTACGCAGTCTCAGCACTAGCTAACGCAGCCGGCGTGGCTTTCGCAGGGTCCGCCTCCTTAGTAAGTGCGGCCAGTGCCCCTTCCGCCTGCTGAATGTCCCCCTCCAGAACCCGCCGGACTCCCGTAATATGACGAATGCAATTACCACGCATTACCACCTTAAAAGCATTCCATTCTGAGGCTCGGGTGCTGGCGGTGCCAGCATTCTCCCTGAAATAATGACTGATTTGGTCTGCTAAGGTTTGCCGGAAGACCGGGTCTTCGAGACTGTCCCTGGGAAGGCGCCAGGCTGGGACGGGGGGGTGCGGCGGGCACCATTGCAGGGTGATCGTGTGGGCGTCATGGTCGGAGATAGTTCTGCCCAGGTAGTCAGCGTCTAGAACGGTAGGGAGGATGGTGCGAGAACAAAGGAAACATTCCAGGCGCTCTCTAAGGTTATGCGGTCTGGAGTGGAACGAATAGAGTTTAGCGGTGGGGTTCCGAAGCCGCCAAGCATCCGCCAGGGACCAGTGACTCACCCAGGTTGTGAACCGTTTCGCCTGCGTTTCAATGGGGGAAGAGGGGAGGGGCGGATGAGATCTGTCTAAGGTTACGTCTTGTACGCAATTGTAATCGCCCCCCAGGATCCATGGTACCTGCACGTATGCGCTTAAGGGATTGGAGAGCGTGTCCCAGAATTTGGATTGGTCGACATTCGGCCCATAGATACTGCCCAGTAAGATCGTCTGGCCGTCTAACCGACCAAGTAACAGTACAAAGCGACCCTCCGGGTCTATTACGTGTGACAATTCCTGAAAGGGGTCTCACGGGCGCACCCATATGAGAGCACCGCGGGCGAATGCAGAGTAAGTTGAGGCATAAAGGGCCCCCCGCCAGCATCTGCGCAGCTTTGCCACCTCCCCCGCTGCCAGATGTGTCTCTTGCAGGAGTGCAATCTGTGCCTGGTGGTGCTTAATGTATGCGTATACGGAGTACCGCTTGCGCGCTGTATGCATGCCTCGCACATTTAGTGTAAGGAGTGTAAGTTTACCAGCTTGTGCCATCAGGACATGTGTCTAGTGCACGTCTCAGGACTGGGCAGTCGGGACCCCCCGGGGCCCCCCCCGGTACCAATCCCCACGTCCCACCCCCACGGGTCCAGCGCAGCGGTGTGGCATCTTATCGGTGCGTGGGCAGGGACACAGTGCAGAAAGTGTACGTGGAAGGGGAAGGGGAAACTAGGGTGAGGCGAACGTAACTTGCCCCAACACAAGGGACCCATCGCCAAGCACGATACGTCCAAACTGACTCCCAAGTTGCAGGGGAGCATGAACCTATTAGGAAAGGGGGGTCGGCTAACGTCTGCCGTAGGCTCTACAAGCGGGTTGTGCGCGGTATCTATGGCTAGCCACTGGGGGAAAGTGGGTGCTTCTGGGGAGGAAAGTGTCCCGGGCCGCGGGGATAACGCCAGGAGCGCCGGGCCTGCAATTGCATGGGGTGTGGAGCATCACCCCGGGCTTCGAATGTGCGGCCCTCTACACAGAACCAATCATATCAGGTCGTCCGCTGTCCGCTGGGTGACTGAGGGCAGGGCCCCCGAGTCCACCCCGGACTGTGTCGCCTCACTGTCCTCTTCCTCCTCTGACGTGAAGACATGGGGGGCCCGCTCCAAGTCCGTTGCCGGGGAAGCTGGGCAAAGGCCCGCCGCCGCTTTGAGGGCCTGGCGCCGTTCCTGGACGATCTGCTCTAAATCCGGTGACCCCAGAGTGCGTGACGGCCCCCCGGGGGTACCTGGGTGGTGTCTCTTCCGCGAGCGCTGCCTCCTGCGTCCCCCCACAGCCGCTCGTTGTTCGAGAGGGTGCCCGGTCCTCCGGTCCCCGGTACAGTTCTGGTGTGCCCAGTCGTGCGCCTCCTCTGGCGCCGTGAAGAAGAGTGTGACGCCGCCGTGGATAATCTTCAGACGGGTCGGGAATAGGAGAGAGTACTGTATGTTTTCTGCTCTAAGGCGCCGTTTCACCTCCAGAAAGGACGCGCGTTGGCGTTGGACCGCATATGAACAGTCGGGAAAGATCATGACAGTTTTATTCTCGATGCGTAGTGGGCCCGCCTGCCTGGCCGCTCGCAGTACCGCATCCCGGTCCCTGAAGTGGAGGAATTTGGCCAGCATCGGGCGGGGTGGGGCCCCCGGTGCGCCCGCTCAACTGAGAAGTAGGCTGTGCGGTCTTCATCAGGGGTGAACGACTTTGTCCAGGTTTCCACGTACTCCACCGCATCCGCCCGTTCGATTCCCGCCGGTAGCCCGAGGACTCTGATGTTGCAGCGTCGAGACCGCCCCTCCAAGTCATCAACGCGTTCTTCCATGGTGGACATGCGACTCATCAAAGCTTGCATCGAGTCCCGGTGTGTGTCCACCATAGGTTGGATGTCAGCGACTGCTTTGGCATTGTCCGCGACCCTATCGGCTAGCTTACGGTGGTCATCTCGGAGGAGACCGATGTCCGTGGTTAGGGTGCCCAACTGTTGCTCCAATGAGAGTCGTGACTGTTCAATCGCCACCAGGACCTGATCCAGCTTGGTCGACAAGGAAGGCTCCCCATCCGATCCTGCGGCGACCGGGGTCCCTCCACGCGTTGTGGTAAATTTTAATTACCTAGACTTAATTTATGCGGTAAAATACAATACGAATAACTCAGTAAAAATAAGAGGCAGAATCCGTGGTATTCGAGGGTATAATAGGGTATTTATTCCTTACAAAGGAATGATGATGGTTCGAACCAGGCAATCGAGTTCCGTCACCACGAAGGTTCAGGAAGGGATCAGCAATACATTATTGACAAGTTGTCATATTTATATTGAAGTGCATTACAGTAAAGACAGATGCAGGAGGCGTAACAGCTGATAAGAATGCATACGTAATGAAAAGGCGTTACAATAGGCGTGCATAGAGGCGTATACTAAAAAACGTCATTATGATGATGACACAAGTGGGTGGATCCATAAGAGAATCCTGCAAAGTCAGCGAAAATACATGGCAGAGATGCGCGCGCAGCCGCATGACGTGTGATTGACGTGTAACTAGAGGGTGAAGGGAACTTGACATTTAGCCCTACATGAGGAGACAGAAGTCTGGGGTGTCAGGACAACCTAGTCCTAAATCATATCTAATATCTTGTGTTTAAGGAACTATATTATCTGGAAGGAAAGGTCTTCTCGGACAGATCCTATTCTATACTGACTGCTAGTGCGTGTACAAGCGTCTAAGTGTCTACATGAGATGCGAGGGGGCATGGGCCTACCATGGTAACGAGAGTCATGAATTACTTGCACAGAGACAGTAAGGCCGGGCCCTTTGCTCTGCAGCTAGAGGGATGTTTACCTAAGCTACTTAGACAGGAATGCATTTCTTGAGGAGCGGAACAGATAACTTGAAGGCTGAATACAGTTTGGCAGGCAACAGGCCGGGCTTAGGCACCGTTAGCCGCGCAGGAAGTAAGACAAAGTTCATGGATACAGATGCAGGTCCAGGCTGGAGCATTCAGAGGCAGAAGCAGGAAAAGGCTCGATGGCAGAATTCAGGGCCTACCTTGCCAGAGCTGGAAAACGTGAAAAGTATACCATATAAAGACGGTGGCAAGGCATACTTAGGAACGGAATATCTGGCCCATTCATGGCAGATATGAAAGAGTACATATTAACGTTGGACACAATTGTATTTGCGTCTTCATAGCTTGAAGTGGAGGGAACATACATGTACTTGTAGCATGTACATGGAGCCGTTGGGGTCTAGATAGGGGACACAATTGACCATAAAAATTCATATTTCCTCAGCGTGCCGGCCTGGACCCCCGTCGCCGCCCCCGGGGCCAACTGCCCCGTCCTGGACTTGCCCATGACGTCCACCCAGAGGGCTGTCGCAGGCGCGGAACAAGCGCAGTATCCGGACTTGATGTGGCTGTGGCCGGTCCCGGACCCCCCAGCACTCCGCCGCCGCTCGCCCCCAACCGGCGGTGCCTCCGGGCCGTATCACTCGTGGGGCAGGTAGGGCCGCGGAGGGCAGAGCAACCGCTCGAGTGGCAAAGGTTCCCCACGGCGTGGCTGCAAGTCTCTTGTCCGCTGCGGCCAGCGCTCTCCGCCGCGTGTCCCCGGACCAGGCTCCGCCGCTGGGTCAGTGGTACCTGGAAGCCCAAGGCAATCTCCGCACCTCTCGGAGCCTCCGCCGTTGTCCGAGCGAGAGCCGGGCAGCACCTCCGGGTCGCAGCAGCAGGCGCGCAACTCCCCTTGATCTCGCCAATCCACCGCTCAAATCAGTAGGCCGGGACGCCACTGGCCGCCATCTTAAGGCCAGGCAGGCACCCTCGCGATCAGCACCGGAGGCCTCCCCACGTGGGAGTCACCCCCCCCGAGGAGCACCGCCACCACTCCGGATCACCGCTGCGCGGGCCCACCTGTACCCCAGCCGCCGGGGTCTCACGGCACGACCACGTCCTGGTCCGCCTCAGGTCGCCTCACCGCTGCACTGGTTGGCAGCGGCGGCAGTCCACGCCGGTCGGCGCCTTCAAACTTCGCACCCCTCGCCGGATCACACCTCTCCACAGCGCCGTCGGCGCTTCGACTCGCCGCCAGTGTCCGCCACACGGGGGGAGGGGGGACTCACGGGGAGCTCACCGGCACCTCCGCAGCCCCGGAACCCGGAGCCCTCCGCAGCATCGCCCTCACTCTAGGCACTCAGCCGGGGAGCGGGATCGTCACCACCAGGGCCTCAGTCCCAGGGCCGCAGGTCGTCAGCGGCCGCGGCAGCGCCAGGCGGGCGCCATGTTGTAACCGGCGCCTCCTCGTCCGAGCAGCTCCCGCACCAGGGGTCCGGCACCCGAGAGCCGCTCCGCCACCGGGTCTGCAGCGCTGGGCTCCCCGCTTCCCAGGACAGCCTCAGAGGGTCATAGGGCTCCCCCAGGCGGGCCGATATCGGGCGAGGGTAAAGCCCGATCCCGGAGCCTCAACAGGACACGTCCGTCTCGGCGGCCATCTTGGCCACGCCCCCCCGGCAAGATAGCTTTCTAACATCTAACGTGCTTATGCTAACATAGCAATGTATGCATCTAAATCGCTGCCTTCACTACAATACCTGTTGGAATCCCAACTCTTACCTTGCTACCCAGTTTTAGGTTGTGAGGTGTCTATGGGCCCACCCTCCTGGACAGGTTTTTTGGGGGCTACCTTGGACTCCTTACTTTTATCTTTAGGAGGCTCACTGTCTTTCCTCTGGGGAGGTTTTTTAACCACTTTCTTTTGGTCACCCGCAGTGGACGTCCTGGTCACTCTTGTCTGACCCAGTGGTCTGCATTCTTTCCCAATTCTTAGGGAGAAATTGGACCTAGGCCTACCAGATACTGATGCAACTTTTTATCAATGCTATTACTTAATATGTGTTGTTTCATAAACAAATTATAAAGACCATCATAATATTGCCCTTTACTTCCAGTCAACAAGTCACGTAGTGTCTTCATTGAGTAGTCTACAAATTCCACGCAGGGCTGACTCTGGGTTCTCTGAGACCCCTGAATCTAATTCTATTCTCCTCAGTAGGGAGGCCAAATACCTCAATCAGGGTGACCTCCATGAGTTTATAGGACTCTGCTTCTGCCCCACTAAGGGAACTTACCAGAGAACAGTTCCAAAAGCAGTGCTCCCCGCTGAGTTTTCTTCACTTTTGTGGCTACACAAGCCCTCTCATAGGCTGTGAAACACCTGGCGATATCATTACCATCCTCAAATTTAGTGGTTTTTGGGTTTTGGGATCCTAAGATTGCTCTCTGACCCTATTTATTAAGTTGCTGCCACCATTGATGGGAGCTAGTCCCATCTCTGCTCTTTCCTTTTCTAGAGCCAGGAGCCTGGTCTCTAGGTCTAATCTTTTGGCCAACCTCACTAAGAGGTTGGTCTCCTCATTGAGGCTGTCCTCAATGGACTCAGAAGCACCAGACCCACCTGTGTGGGATCTAGGTGCTGTAAGTTGTATTCTTGGAGTCAGAGGCACAGGGCCCTCTCCTCCATAGGAAGTAAGGGGGGTTAGAAGTTATCCTCATCCCCTACATCTTCTTCCCCATCTGGGAGGTCTTCACCTTGCCAACAGCTCCTGCAGCTTTTGTTTGGAGGGTTGGTACCCATGGCAATGTGTTTAAGTTTGCATAGAGACCTTAATTCCATAAATACTAGATGGAGGTAAGGGGTGAGGTCGAACTCCTCAAACATGTTCTCTATGCCATTTGGTAGGTTTTCACTAACAGTTGAGTTCTTGTTAAGAGACATTCTGAAAAAAACCTAACCCTCTTACCCCTAAATATGGTGAGTTTTTATTTTTCTAAAACATCCTAAAGGGAGTTAACCAAGGCCCTAATAAGACTTTTAGTAATTTGGAAAAAAAATTGCAAATTAAAAAAAATATCTGAATTCTAAAGTCAATTTAGGAATTCTGTTGTGTGATCAGGTGTTGACCAAGTCAGTTCAACAAATGCAAATTTCTGACTCTGTATACACTATACCATAGGAAGGTATAGTGTGCACAGAGTCCAGTGGATCCAGCAAAGGCTTACAGAGGTAAAAATAGATAACAATTTACTCTCTATTTGTGGTAGTGTGGGCGAGCAGTAAGGCTTTATCAGAGGGTAGTTTTAAGGATTTATTGTACACACTCAGGCAAGAAATGATTTCATACACTCAAAGACTGAACTCCAACCAATTGGTTTGTATAAAAATATTTCTTTGTTGTATTTTATTTTTAGGACCAAGCCAGACATGCGGCAGGCATGTTAAAATTGTACCTTTCTAATAATACAGTCGAATGCATTTGAACGTAGATACAGGTAGGCCAAATGTTCAGAAACAATTGAAATTACTTTTCAGTTACTTTGCAATTACTTTTTAGATTACTTTTCAGATTACCTTTTCTACTCAGTGTGGAATGCCTATATATCACACTGGGACATTTCCTAAATCAAAGGTAAGTAAGTCAGTTTTTGTAAATACAGTTTCTTAGGTTCTCTTACAATTTCCATCTCCTCAGAACTTTTTTCACAGAAAAGCAGTCAATGCAATCCTATAGGAGGAAATGAATAAATGTAAGTACTTGGTTGTGAGAGTTGGGTTTCTGGGTTAGAATCAGGGTTCCCACAGGGTCGAGGATGCACTTATAGAACACCCTCAGCGGCACTAGGGTGGCCGGGTACAGAGTGCCGAGGCCCAATGTTATCCATTGGGGATTGTTGGCCTTCGGTTGGTGGCTGCTCACGGGCAGGCCACAAGGTTGTGGGAGCCAGACTTCTAGGGTTCAGCTCAGGGCAAAGGGGGATCAGATTTCGTGCACAAGGTGCACCCACAGCAGGACAGGGGCGGCCGGGTGCAGGGTGCTGGTTTGGCGTCCGCTGCCCCGTTGTTTTCAATGGATGTTGCCGGTTTTAGGCTTTGACTGCATGCTCGGTCCAGGAAGTCTTCCGGGAGTAACCAACAGCTAAGCAGGTAAGTTGGAGCGCTCGGGGACATAGGTGCACCTCAGGTCCTCTTCTACAGGGCGTAGGGCGGCCGGATGGAGGTGACCCTTTTGAGTTCAGATTCCACCTTACCGGGTCACTCGCGGTTGGCGGTTCTCCATGCAGAGGCTGCAGGCGACGTCAGGGAGTCTTGGAGGGGTCAACCCTTGGTAGACTCGGACTCTGGAGCACTGGTGGACCTCGCTGGGACCGGTGGGCCACTTGGACTCGGGCCGTGGTGGTTCCAGGAATGGAGTTTCTTTCTCCTCAGCAGACTCAAAGAGTCTGTCTTTGGAGTTTCTTTTGAACAGAGCTGCTGTTCACAGGAGATCCAATCTATGTTGAAGGCAGTCAGTCCACCCAGGGGTTCTGGAGGTAGCTGGCTGCATTTTAGGCGCAGGATTTCCAGAAACTACAGACGGGCCGGTAGGGCTGGGGCAAAGTCAGTTCTTCTCTGCAGTCTCCTCTGCTGGGCATCTTCTTTTCTACCAAACGTCCCAGAATTCAGTAAAGCCATTATGGTGCTGTGGAGTTCGTAATGACAAACTCCCAGACCATATACTCTTAATGGCTTTACTGCACCTATAATGTCTAAGAATGGACTTAGACCAGGGGTACTCATAGTAAAAAGCCTTTCTTGGCAGCCCGCGGACCTTTCAGACATTGTACCGGTGTTTTTTCTTTTTTTAACAGTGTCAGCAAACACAGACTCTGCTCTGTGGGGGCCCGGGGATTCAAGCGATAGTCCGAGTGGAGCTGCTGGGGCGCTAAGAGGTGAAATACAACAAAGCCTCGTTATCATGCAAATGGTCTCTTAAAGACCTGTGAAGTACTCGGGTGGGGCTGTGTGTGTGCCCTGGAAGGGAAGGTGCCTCAGCTGCCACACAAGCGGAGGGGTGGGGGGGCGAGGTGACAAAGAATGACAAGAGAACAGCGGGGTGTGAGAGTCGGGTAAGGGGATAGAGGGTGACAGAGGGCAGTAGGGAGAGACAGAAACAGACAGAGACAGATAGAGATAGAGACTAACAGAGACAGGGACAGACAGAGACAGATAGGCAGTGAGACAGGGACAGACAGATTGAGGCAGAGACAGACAGAGAGGCAAAGAGACAGACGGAGAGGGAGATGGAGAGGGAGGGCGACAGAGAGAGAGGGAGACGGAGAGAGAGAGGGAGATGGGGAGAGAGAGGGAGACGGGGAGAGGGAGGGAGACGGGGAGGGAGGGAGAGAGAGAGAGGGAAGGAGAGAGACAGAGAGGGAGAGAGACGGATGGAAGGAGAGAGGGGGGGAGACGGAGGAGGGAGGGAGACGGAGGAGGGAGGGAGATGGAGTAGGGAGGGAGATGGAGGAAGGAGGGAGACGGAGGGAGAGGGAGGGAGACGGAGGAGGGAGGGAGATGGAGGAGGGAGGGAGACGGAGGGAGAGGGAGGGAGACGGAGAAGGGAGGGAGACGGAGGACAGAGGGAGACGGAGGAGGGAGGGAGACGGAGGACGGAGGGAGACGTAGGAGGGAGGGAGACGGAGGAGGGAGGGAGGGAGATAGAGAGAGGGAGAGTGAGAGATATGTGTATGCCGGGTCCGGTGGCTCAGTGGACAAAGGCGTCCGCTGCAGGGACCTGTGTTCCACCTCATGGTCACAGTTTTTTTTTTGTTGCTCTAGCCCCGCCCCCTCCCCAATGACCCCGCCCCCAAGGTGCGGCCCTCGGCCACAAACCACACTGTAAATTTGGCCCCCAAGAGAAAGTTTGTGAGTACCCCTGACTTAGACACTGTAGGGGTACAGGGCTCATGCACCTGTACCCTCTCCAGTGGTAGAGTGCACCCTGTGAGAGGGGTGTTTTATCTATGCAATAGGCAATGGGTTGCAGGTATGGCGCACAGGTATGTGCGCCATGTTGGCTTTTCACTTTTCTCTGCACCAAAACACGCAGCCTGCAATGGCAGTGTGTATCTGTTAAAGGTACAGGACCTGTAAGGGTGGCAAAATATGTGTGGCAGCCCTTAGAGGCATTCCCTGGTCACATAGCCTTTGGTACTCATGGTACCTTTTACAAGGGACTTGCATGTGGCCAGAGAGGTGCCAATTGGGGGTACAAAGGTACCGTTTTTGGAGAGAATACAGGCCCTGGGAACCTGATTGGCAGGGCCCCAGGGCACATCAACTCAAAGTGCATCAGAAGTCTTGCAAAAGGTGGGGGAGGGTTACTGCAACAGAAACCCACCTTCCTACAAAAGTGTTCATAATCATATTCATCTCTGCTTACCTCAACAAACTGCTGTGCACACAGTGATAAAAAGGTGCACACAAAAATTGCAGTCCACATACAGAGGAAAACTAGCACAGCAAATAATGCTTGTGAGTGTGTCAATAAGTGGGGGAGCGAGCAATGAATAAGAAGTGAGGACAGATGAGAGAACAGGGAATTCGTAGTGAAAAGCAAGTGAGCAAATTAAATACTAAGTATCTTTTGGTGCCACCTGGCCACTTTTATAGCAGCATGACAGGTACAATCACCTAAAGAATGTATTTATTCCCCTCTCACTACATACTTGAAAGAGTAAATGTAGGATGAAAACACTTTAAATGTGTTCTATAGCTGCTCTAATGATCCCTGACAGGTAACTAAAGTAAACAAAGACAGAAAGGCAATGTTAAAAAAGAATACAGATATATTAATTTTAAGTTCTACTTAAGAAACATGTCCTGGCCTTTGCAGAATGTTGAAAGTGAACAGATACCCAGTATGTTTCTCTCAGAAAGGCGGGATCAATACCTGGTGTATGTAATGAATATGAAGTGAGTGAAGTGAGGGACAGGGATAACCTGGAGAGTGCTGGGTAAGGTTGTTGTAAGGTTCAATCATTTGGCCAAAGCAAGAGTGACATGAGCCAGAACCGATCTCTGTATCTAAAGCTTCAGTCACTTTTCATGTTCCTCTCTGAGAAGGATGCTTGAAGTGGGGGTTGGGCAGAGAAGCTTTAGAATGTTGGCAGCAGAATACTGACACAGGGCATTCTTCTCTCAGAATGTCCATGTCAGCCTGTGTTTTGGTGGCAGAAGAGTTCAAAAGTTCAACTCAGCTGATAGAGATACCACTGAAAGTGTGTGCCCTCTTTCAGCCAGACTGCTAGATAAACTGCATATTAAGTTTTGGGAATAACTGGGACCTCCTAACAAGCAAAATACTTCTACAGTCTTCAACTGGTTCAGCCGGGAAACAACCTTTACAACGCAGTCATTACAGCGCACTACCTTCACAACACAGTCATTACAACGCAGCTGCCCGTACATCACATGCCATTACAACACATGTCACTACAAAGCATGCCATTACAACAAATACCATTACAACGCATGCCATTACAACACATTATAAGCTAAGAAATGGGGATTTTTAGTTTTAGGGTGGGTATGGGTTTTGGGGTACATGGAAATTGTATTTTTACCCCTACACTATCCAATACTTACCCTACTGTTGCACTCACTGGAGTGGGAATAGTAATTTTTACCCCTACACTATCCAACACTTACCCTACTTTTGTACTCACTGGAGTGGGAATAGTAATTTTTACCCCTACGCTATCCAACACTTACACTACTCTTGCCCTAAAAGTATTGTGCGTTGTAATGGTATGCGTTGTAATGGTATGTGTTGTAATGGAATGCATTGTAATGGAATGCGTTGTTAATGTAGTTTCTAAAAATGCGTTGTGATGGCATGCGTTGTAAAATCATGCGTTGTAATGGATGCTGCTATGTAAAAACTGCGTTGTAAAGGCATGCGTTGTAATTGTTTGCGTTGTAACGTCATATATTCGGTTCAGCCTCATTCAGAAATGTCAACATTTTAAAAGTAGATATTTTGAAAACAAATTAGGGGGAATGTATTTTGCCAATTGATATACATTAAAGAAGAAGCAATTTCAGGTCGGAAACAGATAAAGCTATTTTGGCTTAAACATTGGTTGTCTCGAGCTTGCATCGGGGTATGTTGGCATGTATGCTCATTGAAGAGAGTTTAAGTGTTCACATTTATAGGTGGGTACCTATCATCACAAAAGCCTTTAACCCTACTCCCCTGAACCATAATAAAGCCAAAGGTGAACTCCCATTGTCTCAATACAGGGTAGGCAAACAATATCTGTATCTGGTATGAAGTCATTTATTAAATAGGAAAGGCCAAGGTAAACAAAGCTGGCCAGGTGAGTAATGCAACAGTGCAGTACAGTGAGAAAACCACAGTCCAATACACTGTATCTAATATAACCCAAGGAACATGTTTTTTCAGACTGGATTTGTAAGTGAAAAGCATGTTCACAACTATACATTTTGTTTTTCGCCTGTGTGAGAACCACAAATACTGCCTGCTATGCTGAGGATAAAAGGTGTGATGCCACAGCAATACCTAAAAGAATATGAATTAAAATTAATGTTTTTATGAAAATCATGTTATGTATTTGATGGCAACAAAAATATTGTTAAAAAAAAGCAAATGTTTAGTGAGGGAAATTTGAATTAGCTGTGCTATCATTTGTGAAAGATAAAAGTGTGTTTTCACTGAAAACACTAACCTTTGTTTATGATTCTTTAGCCTAAATTTGAAGAATTGAAGCTCACATCTGTTTGTAAATTTGTATATGGGTGTACTGAAGAACAGCCTCCATTTTGTGTGAAATGAGACTTAATGCACTCAGAGGCAGTCCAAGATGGCCGCCGTGCTGAGGGAAATCTCACTGAGGCCACTCTCTTTCTCTCACAGAGAACCAGCATAGCAAATAAATGTGCAAAGCAAATGAATGCAACAAGGGGGTGTGGATAGTAAACCATTTAGGAATGAATAGAAAAGGGAACAAAATAAGGCTTAATAGAAGGATGGGCAGTAAACAGGTGAGATTATCAAAAGGAGAGGATGAGAGAATTGGTAAATATGTAAGCAAATGGGCAACAACTGAGTCAGTGAGATGCAATAAGAAACTTGGCAATTAAGAGAAATATTTTCAGACACCAAACTGAGCAAAAAAGGCCATGGGATAGTAGCAGTGCCTGACACAACACTTTAAATGTACTGCATATGAAGAACATTGCAACACTATGTGCAGTGCAGACCTTATTGGGTAAATGACTACAACTGAGACACAGAAAGGGCATGACCAAAACAATAAAATGTGTGCATTGCCAGACAATGAGTAAATGGTACAAATGCAAACATTCAAAATTGGCACAAAGTGAAGAGATTACTATGGGGCTGTCCCGTCTAAACCTGAAACAAGAACGACAACAAAATGCACAGTTTATGCAAGTCTTAACCTCTTCAGTGCCCCGCCCTTTCCCCGCCCTGTGCCGGGCGTTGAATTAGCGGGCGGGGTTCATGACGAGATAGTCTCGTCATGGGCACAGCGCAACCGCGCTCCATGACGAGACTATCTCGTCATGGGCACTGAAGGGGTTAATGCATCGGGAACACTGAAGAGACCAGGCTTTTAGGGGTTAAGACACCAACTTTGCTTTTAACTACCACCGTTACACAAGGAAAACACTTCTAAGAAGGGGAACACATGTGACTGTGGCATTCGCAACTCAACAAAATTAGCACGAGCACAGACACCAATGGCCACAACCGTAAAAGGATTATGGATCTGGTAAACAACATTTTGTTTAGCAACAATGGTGTATCACTGACAACTTTGTTTTGGAAAGCTGCTGTAAGGCAATAGCCTTAGCCTGTCCTGCATCTACACTGACCTGAAGCCACAACGTTCCCTTAATCAAATTACTTATTACAATATCCAGGGAAAAACATTTGAGGGTTGTAAGTGTTCAAGGGGCACTCGCACACAAGTCGACTGGTATTTTATATTTCTCATTATGAGGTGTGCCTGCTTGTGTCTGAAGCTTATGCTGAATAGACATGAGCTGTCTTGCACAAAGTTGGGAATATACAGGGACACTTGGAGTTCATTTACCCAAAAGTAGAGCTTATCTGTGTGATAGAGACAGTAATCAATATTTGCCTATTGTCTATGTATTGCTAATCATTACATAACAGTGCATAACAGGGGCCTAGTTAGACCCTCTTGTATGGCCTGTAACAGGATGCTTTGCTAGGTCATGATATTGGCGTCAATGTACTGCTTTGACATCTACTTCTGCAGCAACTATGATTGAAGGACAACCAGACTGAGGCCAGCTTGTAGAGGCCAACCAGTTGTGCCTACTTCACGTATAGTCAGCGGCAAACTGAGTTCTAAAGATGTATTTGGGTGTCTGGCTCTGCAAGCTGTCCGGCAGTGTAGTAGCTAACCATGTTTAGTGAGTGAACTATTTTCCCCCGAGCACATGCCCTTTGCTCTTGTAACAAAATCAAAGTAACCCTGATACCAGACACCAGCTCAGAGACTGGATCTTTGGGGTCAACAGCACATCTGCCTCATGTTGTCATTCTCATCCCTGTGCTTCCACCCCCTTTTGTTTGCATAGGGTCATGGAAGATTGATAACACATTGATGGCATGTGTCAAAAGACCCTGGGAGGCACGGCCGGCTTTAGGGCAGTGCGACTGGTGCGGCCGCACTGGGCGCTAACCTGTTGAGGGGGCGCCGACCTGACTGAGGGGCGCTGTGTTTAGCAGTAGCTTATGATTATAGAGATGAGGTGCACTTTTGCCGGGTGGTACTGAGAGATTCTGAGGAGGTGGTCATGGGATTATTTTGCATTGTGTACTGAGTAACAGGTGAATGAATAGTGAGTATTGAACCTGATGACCTCATATGAGCAAAGAATGCTGGGCAAGGGAGTTAATAAAGGAGCGAGTGAATGAAAAGTGACTGAGGAGCAAGTAATAAATGAGTGAGAGATAGCTTCAAATACAATAAAATGTGGAACAGAATCTAGACGTGAGTGAATGAATGAGCTGGGAATGCAATAGGAGGAAGAATAGTTGCGAATGAGGAAGGAGTTAGCAAGAGGCAAGTTTGTCCAGAAGGAATAAGCAAGACAGCAGTGTGTGCTATATGTGTGAAAAGAAAGTGGAGAGCAAGTACATTATCTGGGACTGATTTAAGAGTGAGTATCAAGTAAGGATAAGTATAGATTGTCACAGTGAAGTGAGCGAATAGACACTTGAGGTGCAGAACTACCAACTGGTGCCATACATAAGTTTGATAAAGACATTCCAGTATTTTTAAACAATTCCATTTTGAATGATAGTTGTTGTGATATACACTAATGTTCGAAAAAGCAACAGCAAAGGCATCAAAATCAAAATTCCTGTTAGCGGAAAAGCCAGGACTTGCTCGAAGTGACTCTGATGAAATAGAATGTCTGCACATTTTTGGGTACATGAGTGTATGCTAAAAGAGTGAGTAGGGAGCAATGAATGAGTGAAGAGTGAGTGAAGTTTAAGAGATGGCATTAGTGAGTCTACATTATTACGTTATACGAGTGAGCAGAGAGACTTAAGAGCTTTGTTACCTCTAAGCTGGGTGCCTTACAAAGCTTTTTCTGCGCCATAAAAAGTTTATCAGAAGAGATCTTTCAGAGCAAGATGGCGGACACTGAAGAGTGGGCTTCATCTCGCCTCCCCACCTGAGAGGTGCAGTTGGCAGAGTTGGGCACACCTTCCGGCCTGTTCTGATTTTTCCTACCTGTCCCCCAGCCGAAAAGGGGGTGAGACAGGAAAGGGGCCTGCACCTGATAGCAGGAGAGGCTGGGGGCTGCGTTACAAAGGCAGCAAGGCCTTTGAAGCTTCACTACCACAGATGCCTTTTCCTGACCTGGGGAAGGTGTGACCACCTCCACTCAGTAAAGGCTTTGTTTCTGGGACCAGAGAGCAAATGCTCCCGTCCCACGTGGCCAGAAACATCTTGCATGGTGGCAGGCTGGTGTTTACTAGTCAGGGAACCTACCAGAGGCGATTTGTTTTTCAGGAGCATCTCTAAGATACTGTCTCAGTGCATGGTATATCACATCTCACACTGGCATCAGTGTGGGTTTATTATGCTGTGAAGTTTGCTACCAAACTTCCCAGATTTCAGTAAAGCCATTATGGTGCTGTGGAGTTTGTAATGACACACTCCCAGACCATATAATCGATATGGCTTTACTGTAGTTACAATGTATAAGAATAGACTTAGACACTGTAGGGCTACAGTGCTCATGCAACTGTACCCTCACCAGTGGTATAGTGCAACCAGCTAGAGGGGGTGTCTTGCCTATACCATAGGCAGTGGGTTGCAGGCATGGCACACAGGAATGTGTGCCAAGTCGACTCTTCACTTTTCTCTGCACCAAAACACGCAGCCTGCAATGGCAGTGTGTGTCTGTTAAAGGTACAGGACCTGTAAGAGTGGCACAAAATGTGTTGCAGCCCTTAGAGGACTTCCCTGGTCACAGTGCCCTTGGTATCCATGGTACCGTTTACAAGGGACTTACATGCTGCCAGAGAGGTGCCAATTGGGGGTACAAAGGTAAAGTTTGGGGAAAGAACACAGGCCCCGGGAACCTGATTGGCCGTGACCCGGGGCACATCAAGAAGTCTGGCAAAAAGTGGGGGAGGAGAGGGGTACTGCAACAGAAACCCACTTTCTTACACAAGAACCCCCCCACCCCTTCCAAAGCTCCAAAGGCCAGGAGACTCAGCCAAACCTGGGAGAGTCTCCCTAGTCTTTCAGGCGAGGAAGTGTAGTGGAAGTGGTTTGAAAGTTACAGGAGCTACTCTGCCTTGCACCCTTTTTCCCAAACCAGTCCCTTTTGGGAGCTGGCCTACCTCAACACTTTTGGGACCTACTTCCCAATGCTCCTTTCCTAGCTCTTTAGTTTCTTTACCCCACCTTTTTAGTTTGGGTTCACAGGTGCCTACCTCTGCAAACGTCTAACATAGCTAGGGCAAGTCCCAGCTTACCCACAGAGGTTACCCACAGCTAGAGTAATCCCACCATAACCAACAGGGTCAGGGTGCCTAACTTGCTATTTGGCTGGGGATTAGACCACCAGCCAAGGCAGTGCTGCCATGAAGGTTAACACACAGCAGAGGTCACTGACACCTGCCAGTACCCAGAACCACACCTTTAGCTCTTCCCTGGTAGGTGAAGGGGCTAACGTACAGGCTTCTTTGGGTTCTGGTGGCCTGTCTGCTGTTTTAGGGTAGGGGGTCACTTCACTATGTAGTGAACACCCTTCTTCCACCCTCTGTTCTTCCATTTGAGGAGCCAACAACTCAGGCTGGACAGTTGCCTGACTAGTCAGGTCTTTTTGTGGGCTAGGGAGGACTACACCAGTGTCAAATTTGGAGGACTCCCTTACTGGGATAGAATCTCGCTGGCTCACTGGAATTGTGGCTAACAGTTATCCACCTTCCCTACACTGTCTTCATTTTCTTTTGGGGCGTATCTGCACTAACTGCAGGTTCAGCCCCTCCCCCCCAGTACTTGCATGAGGTCTGGCACTGGACCAGTACCTCACTGTGGCTACGACCAACCTCATTCCCAAGGAGACAATCAAGGGGGAGGTCTTTGTTGACTATCACCTTTCGCGATATAACGGACCCGTCGATTTCCAGGAGCACTAAAGCCATAGGCCTAACAGTGGTCTCCCCTGAGGTAGCCCTTACTCTTTTTGTTTTCCCTGGGACATACTGGTTGGAGAGCACCAACTTGTCATGCACCACTGTGTGACTGGCACATGTATCTCTCAGGACAGTGGCTGGGATTCCATTCACCAGTAGGCAGTGGAAGTGTCTACTTCTCTCTGGAATTTCCAACTCACCTTTTGTGCCCATTTTCCAGTTGAATGCTAGAAGGACTTCCTCATCTGAGAAACCACCCTCAGAGACTACACTGGCAACCCCTGGAGCTACACTAGGGGCTCTGCGTTTAGGACAGCCAGGGTCCTTGGTGTGGTTTCCTGTCTTTTGAAAGTTGTGACACCATCCCTGTTGGAATCCCAACTCTTACCTTGGTACCCAGTTTTAGGTTGTGAGATGTCTATGGGCCCACCCTCTTGGACAGGTTTTTTGGGGGGCTACCTAGCACTCCTTACTTTTATCTTTAGGAGGCTCACTGTCTTTCCTCTGGGGAGGTTTTTTAACCACTTTCTTTTTGTCACCCCCAGTGGACGTCCTGGTCACCCCTGTCTGACCCAGTGGTCCGCATTCTTTCCCAATTCTTAGGGAGAAATTGGACCTAGGCCTACCAGATACTGATGCAACTTTTCATCAATGCAATTACTTAATATGTGTTGTTTCATAAACAAACTATAAAGATCATCATAATATTGCACTTTACTTCCAGTCAACCAGTCACCTAGTGTCTTCATTGAGTAGTCTACAAATTCCACACAGGGCTGACTCTGGGTTCTCTGAGACCCCCTGAATCTAATTCTATTCTCCTTAGTAGGGAGGCCAAATCCCTCAATCAGGGTGACCTTCATGAGTTCATAGGACTCTGCTTCTGCCCCACTAAGGGCACTTACCAGAGAACAGTTCCCAGAGCAGTGCTCCCCACTGAGTTTTCTCCACTTTTCTGGCTACACAAGCCCTCTCATAGGCTGTGAACCACCTGGCGATATCATCATCATCCTCAAATTTAGGGATTTGGGGATTTTGGGATCCTAAGATTGCTCTCTGACCCTATTTATTAAGTTGCTGCCACCATTGATGGGAGCTAGTCCCATCACTGCTGTTTCCTTTTCTAGAGCCAGGAGCCTGGTCTCTAGGTCTAATCTTTTGACCAACCTCACTAAGAGGTTGGTCTCCTCATTGAGGCTGTCCTCAATGGACTCAGAAGCACAAGACCCACCTGTGTGGGATCTAGGTGCTGTGAGTTGTATTCTTGGAGTCAGGGGCACATGGGCCCTCTCCTCCATAGGAAATAAGGGGGGTTAGAAGTTATCCTCTACTTCCTCTACCCCATCTGAGAGGTCCTCACCTTGTCAACAGCTTCTGCAACTTTTGTTTGGAGGGTTGGGACCCTGTGACAATGTTTTTAAGTTTGCATAGAGACCTTAACTCCCTAAATACTAGATGGAGTTAAGGGGTGAGGTCGAGCTCATCAACCATATTCTCTATGCCATTTGGTAGATTTGCACTAACAGTTGAGTTCTTGTTAAGAGACATTCTGAAAAAAAACTAAACCCTCTTACCCCTAAATATGGTGAGTTTTTATTTTTCTAAAACATTCTAAAGGGAGTTAACCAAGGCCCTAACAAGACTTTTAGTAATTTGGAAAATAAATTGCCAATTAAAAACAAATCAGAATTCTAAAGTCAATTTAGGAATTCTGTTGTGTGATCAGGTGTTGACCAAGTCAGTGCAACAAATGCAAAGTTCTGACTCTGTATATACTATACCAAAGGAAGGTATAGTGTGCACTGAGTCCAGTGGATCCAGCAAAGGCTTACAGAGGTAAAAGTAGATAACAATTTACTCTCTATTTGTGGTAGTGTGGGCGAGCAGTAAGGCTTTATCAGAGGGTAGTTTTAAGGATTTATTGTACACACTCAAGCAAGAAATTATTTCATACACTCAAAGACTGAACTCCGACCAATTGGTTTGTATAAAAATATTTCTTTGTTGTATTTTATTTTTAGGACCAAGCAAGACTTGGTGCAGATATGTAAAAATAGTGTATTTCTAATAATACAGTCAAATGCAGTTGAACGTAGATACAGGTAGGCCAAATGTTCAGAAGCAATTGAAATTACTTTTCAGTTACTTTGCAATTACTTTTTAGATAACTTTTCAGATTACCTTTTCCACTGAGTGTGATATGCCTAGATATCACACTGGGACATTTCCTGAATCAAAGGTAAGTAAGTCAGTTTTTGTAAATACACAGTTTCTTAGGTTCTCATACAATTTCCAACTCCTCAGAACTTTTTCACAGAAAAGCAGTCAATGCAATCCTATAAGAGGAAATGAATAAATATAAGTACTTGGTTGTTTCTGGGTTAGAATCAGGGTTCCCCCAGGGTCAAGGATGCACTCATAGAACACCCTCAGCGGCACTAGGGTGGCCGGGTACAGAGTGCTGAGGTCCAATGTTATCCGTTGGGGATTGGGTGCCTTCGGTTGGTGGCTGCTCACGGGCCGGCCACAAGGTTGTGGGAGCCAGGCTCCCAGGGTTCAGCTCAGGGCAAAGGGGGATCAGATTTCATGCACAAAGTGCACTCACAGCAGCACAGGGGTGGCCGGGTGCAGGGTGCTGGTTTGGCATCGGCTACCCTGTTGTTTTCAATGGATGTTGACGGTTTTGGGCTTTGACTGCATGCTCGGTCCAGGAAGTCTTCCGGGAGGAACCAACAGCTAAGTAGGTAAGTTGGAGGGCTCGAGGACATAGGTGCACCTCAGGTCCTCTTCTACAGGGCGCAGGGCGGCCGGATGAAGGGGGCCCTTTTGAGGTTGGATTCCACCTTACCGGGTCATTCGCGGTTTGGGGGTTCTCCGTGCAGAGGCTGCAGGCGACGTCGGGGAGTCTTGGTGGGGTCAACCCACGGTGGACTCGGACTCTGGAGCACTGGTGGACCTCGCTGGGACCGGTGGGCCACTTGGACTCAGGCCGTAGGCGTTGGGTGCAGTGGTGGTTCCAGGCATTGAGTTTCTTTCTCAGAGTCTGTCTTTGGAGTTTCTTTTGAACAGAGCTGCTGTTCACAGGATATCCGGTCTTTGTTGAAGGCAGTCAGTCCTGAAAGGGGTTCTGGAGGTAGCTGGCTGGAGGACAAGGCCATTTTTGGTGCAGGGTTTCCAGAAACTACAGACGGGCCAGTAGGGCTGGGGCGAAGTCAGTTCTTCTCTGCAGTCTCCTCTACCGGGCATCTTTTCTACCAAGCGTCCCAGAATTCAGTAAAGCCATTATGGTGCTGTGGAGTTCGTAATGACAAACGCCCAGCCCATATACTCTTTATGGCTATACTGCTCTTACAATGTCTAAGAATGGACTTAGACACTTTAGGGGTACAGGGTCATGCTCCTGTACCCTCACCAGTGGTATAGTGCACCCAGTTAGAGGGGTGTTTTATCTATGCAATAGGCAATGGGTTGCAGGTATGGCGCACAGGTATGTGCGCCATGATTACTTTTCACTTTTCTCTGCACCAAAACATGCAGCCTGCAATGGCAGTGTGTATCTGTTAAAGGTACAGGACCTGTAAGGGTGGCACAATATGTGCGGCAGCCCTTAGAGGCCTACCCTGGTCACAGAGCCTTTGGTACCCATGGTACCTTTTACAAGGGACTTGCATGTGGCCAGAGAGGTGCCAACTGGGGGTACAAAGGTGCAGTTTTGGGAGAGAATACAGATCCTGGGAACCTGATTAACAGGGCCCCAGGGCACATCAAGTCAAAGTGCATCAGAAGTCTAGCAAAAGTTGGGGTGATTACTGCAACAGAAACCCACTTTCCTACAAGAGTGTTCATAATCATATTCATCTCTGCTTACCTCAACAAACTGCTGTGCACACAGTGATAGAAAAGGTGCACACAAACATTGCAATCCACATACAGAGGAAAACTAGCACAGGAAACAATGCTTGTGAGTGTGTCAAAACGTCGGGGACCGAGCAATGAAGAAGAAGTGAGGACAGATGAGAGAACATGGATTTCGCAGTGAAAAGCAAGTGAGCAAATTAAATACTAGGTATCTTTTGGTGCCACCTGGCCACTTTTATATCAGCATGACAGGTAAAATCACCTAAAGAATGTATTTATTCCCCCTCTCACTACATACTTGAAAGAGTAAATGTAGGAAGAAAACACTTTAAATGTGTTCTATAGCTGTCCTAATGACCCCTGACAGGTAACTAAAGTAAACAAAGACAGAAAGGCCATGTTAAAAAAGAATACAACTATTTTCATTTTAAGTTCTACTTTAGAAACATGACCTGGCCTTTGCAGAATGTTGAAAGTGAACAGATACCTAGTATGTTTCTCTCAGAAAGGCGGGAACAATACCTGGTGTATGTAATGAATATGAAGTGAGGGAAGTGAGGGACAGGGATAACCTGGAGAGTGCTGGGTAAGGTTGTTGTACGCGGATGACTTAGTGATAACAGACATGACAGAGTTAGGTTTACAAAAGAAACTAGATACCTTTTTAGAATACTGTAATAAGAAAAGCCTCATGGTTAATCTCGAAAAGACTAAAATAATGGTATTTGGAAAAAGAAAAAGTTCCTTCTACTGGAGACTGGGGGATGTTAGAATTGGTATAGTAGATAAATATAAATATCTGGGCATGTGGTTTGATAGTAGATTAAACTGGAAAGACCACATTCAGACCTTAAAAGCGAGGTCTCTTTCCACAATCTGGGGTCTTAAACAATTTAAACAGAAGTATGGAGGCCCATCACTGCGACCAATACTCTCAGCCTTTACTGCATCGGTCCAATCACAATTTTTATATGGTGTCGAGGTTTTATTTATGGGGGGTAAATCAGATTGGAACCAAGAGGAGGGAAAATGTGTGAAACAGCTTCTCGCCCTCCCATCTTCAACTATGTTACAGGCTGTGCGAGTATGAATGTCATCTCACAGCCTGGAACTATCCGGGAATGCAAGCGACATTTAATTTTTGGAAAAGATTGAATGGAGAAGGCCCCCCCAAAATAGCATATCTCTGTAAGAAAGAAATAGAGAATAGCAATCTTACTTGGGCGGTCCAAGCAAGGAATAAATTAGATAAGTTATGTGTTAAACTTACTCTAGAGCAAGATATTTGGAAATCAATGCAGCAGATCCCTAAGCGGGAGTTACGGGCTATTGTAAACGCGGAGGCACGAGAAGAAAACTTATGCTACTTGAAGAGCAAATCTTCGGCCCAGTTTTTGTTAAATGGATGGATCAATGACGATATTTTCCCCTATATAGAAGCTATGCCCAACCCAAAGCTCAGAAATGCAATATTGAAATTTAGAGTCGGCCTGAACCCAAGTAACATTAATGGGAAGATAAAATTACTTATGTCGAACGACCAAGGCCTGTGCTCATGTGGCCTACAAGTAAAATGCAGTAGCGAACATATTTTGCTGGACTGTTTGCGCTTTTTAGAAGAACGGTAGTTTTTTTAAAAACCTATTTTTATTGTTTATGAAAGCTTCAGTAGAGACCAAGCACTTATTTTACTGCCAAATATGAGGTTTTTAAATGTGGCATGTGTAATAGGAAGATTTTTAATTGCTATACAGGAGTCAATGAGTGAAATGGCATAGGTTGAAAATTCAATCTTACCTATGATCTGGGGTCTATGCGAGATTTTGTATAAATGTATAGCTAATGTATAAGCAACCCCTTGCTGCCTTGGTGATGAACTAAGTGCCCTTATACGTGAGCCTTTTATGATATATTTTAGCAGGCTTTTATTGTGTAGTATACTGTTTTATGGTAAAACCTTGGGACAAATCATGTATTAAGTATTTGTAAAGTGTAATTTTTTTATGGTTAAATATGCCAAATAAAAATATTCAAATGGATGGATGGTGCCACCTGGCCACTTTTATAGCAGCATGACAGGTAAAATCACCTAAAGAATGTATTTATTCCCCCTCTCACTACATACTTGAAAGAGTAAATGTAGGAAGAAAACACTTTATATGTGTTCTATAGCTGCCCTAATGACCCCTGACAGGTAACTAAAGTAAACAAAGACAGAAAGGCAATGTTAAAAAAGAATACAGATGTTTTCATTTTAAGTTCTACTTAAGAAACATGTCCTGGCCTTTGCAGAATGTTGAAAGTGAACAGATACCTAGTATGTTTCTCTCAGAAAGGCGGGAACAATACCTGGTGTATGTAATGAATATGAAGTGAGTAAAGTGAGGGACAGGTATAACCTGGAGAGTGCTGGGTAAGGTTGTTGTAAGGTTCAATCATTTGGCCAAAGCAAGAGTGACATGAGCCAGAACCGATCTCTGTATCTAAAGCTTCAGTCACTTTTCATGTTCCTCTCAGAGAAGGATGCTTGAAGTGGGGGCTGGGCTGAGAAGCTTTAGAATGTTGGCAGCAGAATACTGACACAGGGCATTCTTCTCTCAGAATGTCCATGCCAGCGTCTGCCCTGGTGGCAGAAGAGTTCAAAAGTTCAACTCAGCTGATAGAGATACCACTGAAAATGTGTGCCCTCTTTCACCCAGAATGCTGGATAAACTGCATATTAAGTTTTGGCAATAACTGGGCTCTCATAACAAGCAGAATACTACTACAGTCTTCAACTGGTTCAGCCGGGAAACAACCTTTACAACGCAGTGATTACAACAAACTACCTTGACAACGCAGTCATTACAACGCAGCTGCCCTTACATCACATGCCATTACAATGCATGCCATTACAACCCATGTCACTACAACGCATGCCATTACAATGAATACCATTACAACGCATGCCATTACAACGCATTATAAGGTAAGTAATGGGGATTTTTTAGTTTTAGGGTGGGTATGGGTTTTGGGGTACATGGGGATCGTATTTTTACCCCTACAATATCCAACACTTACCCTACTGTTGCACTCACTGGAGTGGGAATAGTAATTTTTACCCCTACGCTATCCAACACTTATACTACTCTTGCCCTAAAAGTATTGTGCGTTGTAATGGTATGCGTTGTAATGGTATGCGTTGTAATGGAATGCGTTGTAAATGTAGTTTCTAAAAAAGCATTGTGATGGCATGCATTGTAAAATCATGCGTTGTAATGGATGCTGCGATGTAAAATCGCCTTGCAAAGGCATGCGTTGTAACTGTTTGCGTTGTAACATCATATATTCGGTTCAGCCTCATTCAGACATGTCAACATTTTAAATGTAGATATTTTGAAAACAAATTAGGGGGAATGTATTTTGTCAATCGATATACATTAAAAAAGAAGCAATTTCAGGTCGGAAACAGATAAAGCCATTTTGGCTGAAACATTGGTAGTCTCGATCTTGAATCAGGTATGTTGGCAAGTATGCGCATTGAAGAGAGTTTAAGTGTTCACATTTATAGCTTTGCACCTATCGTCACAACACCCTTTAACCCTACTCCCCTGAACCATAATAAAGCCAAAAGTGGACTCCCATTGTCTCAATACAGGATAGTCCAGGTGATCAATGCAACAGTGCAGTACAGTGAGAAAACCACAGTCCAATAAACTGTATCTAATATAACCAAAGGAACACATTTTTTCTGACTGGATTTGTAAATGAAAAGGATGTTTACAACTATGCATCTTGGTTTTCGCCTGTGTGATAACCACATAAACGGCCTGCTATCCTGAAGATAAACAGTGTGATGCCACAGCAATACCTAAAAGAATATGAATTAAAATTAATGTTTTTATGAAAATCATGTTATGTATTTGATGGCCACAAAAATGTTGTTAAAAAAAGCAAATGTTTAGTGAGGGAAATGTGAATCAGCTGCGCTATCATTTGTGAAAGATAAAAGTGTGTTTTCACTGAAAACGCTAACCTGTGTTTACAATTCTTTAGCGTAAAATTGAAGAATTGAAGCTCACATCTGTTTGTAAATTTGTATATGGGTGCACTGAAGAACAGCCTCCATTTTGTGTGAACTGAGAGTTAATGCAGTCAGAGGCAGTCCAAGATGGCCGCCGTGCTGAGGGAAATCTCACTGAGGCCACTCTCTTTCTCTCACAGAGAACAAGCATAGCAAATAAATGTGCAAGGCAAATGAATGCAAGGGGGTGTGGATAGTAAACCATTTAGGAATGAATAGAAAAGGGAACAAAATAATGCTTAATAGAAGGATGGCCAGTAAACAGGAGAGATTATCAAAAGGAGAGGATGAGAGAATTGGTAAATATGTAAGCAAATGGGCAACAACTGAGTCAGTGTGATGCAATAAGAAACTTGGCAATGAAGAGAAATATTTCCAAACACCAAACTGAGCAAAAAAGACCATGGGATAGTAGCAGTGCCTGACACAACACTTTTAAATGTACTGCATATGAAGAACATTGCAACACTATGTGCAGTGCAGACCTTATTGGGTAAATGACTACAACTGAGACAAAGAAAGGGCATGACCAAAACAATAAAATGTGTGCATTGCCAGACAATGAGTAAATGGTACAACGGGAAACATTCAGAATTGGCACAAAGTGAAGAGATTACCATGGGGATGTCCCACCTAAACCTGAAACAAGAACGACAACAAAATGCACAGTTTCTGTAAGTCTTAATGCCAGGGAACACTGAAAAGGCCAGACTATTAGGGGTTAAGACACCAACTTTTCTTTTAACTACCACCGTTACACAAGAAAAACACTTCGAAGAAGGGTAACACATGTGACAGTGGCATTTACAACTCAACAAAATTAGCACGAGCATAGACACCAATGGCCACAACTGTAAAAAGGATTATGGATCTCGTAAACAACATATTGTTTAGCAACAATGGTGTATCGCTGACAACTTTGTTTTGGAAAGCTGCTGTAAGGCAATGGCCTTAGCCTGTCTTGCGTCTACACTGACCTGCAGCCACAACACACCCTTAATCAAACTACTTATTACAATATTCAGGGAAAAACCTTTTGGGGTTGTAAGCGTGCATGGGGCACTCGCACACAAGTCGACTGGTATTTTACATTTCTCGTTATGAGTGGTTAAGTTGGTGCTGACGGTGTGCCTGCTTGTGCTTGAAGCTTGTGCTGAATAGACATGAGCTGTCTTGCACAAAGTTGGGAATGTACAGGGATACTTGGAGTTCATTTACCCAAAAGTAGAGCTTATCTGCGTGATAGAGACAGTAATCAATATTTGCCTATTGTCTATGTATTGATAATCATTACAGAACAGTGCATAACAGGGGCCTAGTTAGACCCTCTTGTATGACCTGTAACAGGATGCTTTGCTAGGTCACAATATTGGCGTCAATGTACTGCTTTTACATCTACTTCTTTAGCAACTATGATTGAAGGAGAACTAGACTGAAGCCAGCTTGTAGAGGCCAACCAGTTGTGCCTACTTCACGTATAGTCTGCGGCAAACTGAGTTCTAAAGATGTATTTGGGTGTCTGGCTCTGTATGCTGTCTGCCTTTGAGTGTAGTAGTTAACCATGTTTAATGAGTGACCTCTTTTCCCCCGAGCACATGCCCTTTGCTCTTGTAACAAAATCAAAGTAACCCTGATACTAGACACCAGCTCAGAGACTGAATCTTTGGGGTTAACAGCACATCTGCCTCATGTTGTCATTCTCGTCCCTGTGCTTCCACCCCCTTTTGTTTGCATAGGGTCATGGAAGATTGATAACACATTGATGGGATGTGTCAAAAGACCCTAGGAGGCACGGCCGGCTTTAGGGCAGTACGACTGGTGCGGCCGCACTGGGCACTGACCTGTTGAGGGGGCGCCAACCTGATTGAGGGGTGCTGTGTTTAGCAGTAGCTTATGATTATAGAGATGAGGTGCACTTTTGCCGGGTGGTACTGAGAGAATGTGAGGAGGCGGTCATGGGGTGCGGGAGCACAAAAAATGATTGTCGTACCGGGCGCCACCAGCTCTAAAGCCGACCCTGCTGGGAGGGTGCCAAATCTGACTGCCTTAAAAAGTAATTGATTATTTTGCATTGTGTACTGAGTAGCAGATGAATGAAGACTGAGTATTGAACCTGATGACCTCATATGAGCAAAGAATGCTGGGCAAAGGAGCGAGTGAATGAAAAGTGACTCAGGAACAAGTAATAAATGAGTGAGAGATAGCTTCAAATACAATAAAATGCAAAACAGAATCTAGACGTGAGTGAATGAATGAGCTTGGAATGCAATAGGAGGAAGAATAGTTGAGAATGAGGAAGGAGTTAGCAAGAGACGAGTTTGTCCAGAAGGAGTAAGCAAGACAGCAGTGTGTGCCATATGTGTGAAAAGAAAGAGGAGAGCAACTACATTATCTTGGACTGATTTAAGAGTGAGTATCAAGTAAGGATAAGTATAGCTTGTCACGGTGAAGTGAGCGAATAGACACGTGAGGAGCAGAATTACCAACTGGTGCCATGCATCAGTTTGCTAAAGACATTCCAGTATTTTTAAACAATTCCATTTTGAATGATAGCTGTTGTGATATACACTAATGTTCGAAAAAACAACAGCAAAGGCATCAATATCAAAATTCCTGCTGCGGAAACACCAGGACTCTGATGAAATGGAGCGTCTGCACAATTTTTGGAAGATGAGTGTAGGAGAGTAGGATCTGCTTCACATGGGTACCCCCACTTTTTGCTGGTGTTTCACTGTTTTTCGACCTTAGTCTGGCTGTGGCCCTGCTAATCAGGACCCCAGCCTAGCTGTTTCCTCTCTGAAATGGTTTCCATGTACATTAGGTACATTCCTAATTGGATTCTGGAGTGCCTTATAAGCCCCTACTATATGGTATACTATGTAGGGCATAGGTACCTCAGAGGCCTACCAGGGGCTGAAGCATGTGTTATGCCACCCTGGGAAGCACGCCAAAATGACACCACAGGTCTGCTACTGCAGCCTGGGTAAGGTGGTGCATGCACCCCTTACTGTGGTATAGGCTACCTATATCACTTGCTCACTTTGCCACTGGATTGAAGCACGCCTGGCTGAAGATGGCTGAAATGCCAGAAACCGGTCCTAGGAAGCTTGTTTCCAGTCCAGGGAAGACATGGCTTGGCAGTTCGGGCTGGACTGTTCCCATGAGGCACAGGGTCAGACTGATTTGCATATGGCCATGTCTGAACTGGGGTGGCAGAGTGGGCTAAAGAACGGTGATGGATTAAACCCAGATCAGTTGACTGGGGGTGAGTGCTTGCAATGTTCAACACTTATTTTTTTTATTTTTTTGTTTTTTGTGGTATAGGCTACCTATATCACTACCATTGCACACACATATAAAACCTATAAGTCACTCCTATGGCAGGCCTTAACAATCCTGAAGGCAGAGTGCTTGGTTTTTATGTGAGAGGGTGCCCCTGCATGAGCAGAGCCCCTCTGCATTGTTCGGAGTACCTCTGCAATGTTCGGAGTACCTCCTCTGATGCTGTTTGTGGTGCAGCCTGACCATGTACTCTTAAGTGCATTATAACCTAGCGGACTGGCTGTATGGAAACATGTTGTGTTTGGTGTCAAACGCTTTGGAATAGTACCCCACCCCCCTCCAGTTCTGGTGGCGGGGGTAGCATTCCACCTTTCTAGAGGGAGAGACATGTTCACACTGGTCTACCCGGTAAAGACTTTCTAAAGCCCTGGCATAACAAAATGGATGCCACTGCCACAGACACAGGTCTGGCCTTCCGCTGCTGACTGAAACTCCGGCAGGGGAGGCCTGGACAATAGGTTTCCTGTCCCAGGGAGGTGTAACCACCTCCCCAGACAGGCAGATGTATATTGGGGCTGGGCGGGAGCACACTCTAGTGCTTTGAAGTCCTGCACTGGGGGCACCCTTGGTGTCCCTGTGCATAGTCCAGATCAAACCGATTGCAGGGGCTACCTGCCCCTGCTCTGGCATGAAACTGGACAAAGGAAATGGGTGTAACAACCCCTCTTTCCAAACCCTCCCATAGGTGGGTCCCTAGAGTATGTCCAACCTGCAAACTTAGTATAAGTATGGGAACCCAGTCCTTGAGACTTTAGATTACCCTGGACGAAACTCTGCAACATATATCCTGAACCTTTGACTTTCTATTTCCGCTAGAAGACTGAAGAAATCTCCCTTGGTGTCAAGGAGTGACTCCCCTGCTTGGCAGGCACCAAAGAAGCAACTGTCCGGTCTGCAACTCTGAAGCTCTCGCCGGACGCCGAAGTCTTTGCATCACCAGAAGTGGATTTCCAGACTTCCCCTTGGCTACCCTGAGTCCACAGCAAAGCTGAGGCCCATGGCTATCGTGGATGACGTGGAACCGTGACCCCTGGACACCGTGATCTTTTGCCGATCCATCATCTTCCTGGTCTTCCTTGAAGTTGTGCTTTGGGCTCTGAGTAGCCCCAGCCTTGAGCACCTCCTGCACCGAAGATCTCTGGCCTCCACGAGTGACCCGTGGGCCAGTTTCAAGTGCGACCACTCGAGGCTCCTTCACGATCGCTAGCCCGTTGGCTAGTGGGTCCACACGAAGGCAACTCCTCTTCTGATTGGGCTTTCCTGGTTGCTCCAGAAGTGCCCCGACTTAACCTCGCTGGGTGAGTCTCCCAGACCTTGCTGGTCTGTACCAACGTCCTTTTTCTATTTCCACGTGACTTGCCGTTGCCAAGGCTTGTTGGGTCCAATCTGGTCGCCGACACCACTGCACTCGACAGACTTTGTGGGACAGCTCGAATCCAGCTCCTGGTTGTCGCTGACACCTCCTGGACCTTGTGGCTGAAGAGTCAAGACACCCGTCAACTCACCTGAATCACCCGACATCTGAGGGCATTGGACTATCGAGCCCCTGGTCACTGGTAAGCGACCCAGACTCTGTCCCCTCTGCTTTCAGGTTCCTTCCATCCTCGATCCAGGCTTGGATCTCTTCGGACACTTCTCCTCTTCACAGCAGCAGCACTTCTTTGCCAGCTTCCATTGAAAACAGCGACATGACCCGACACCAAAAGACACCTATGCACCCGGCTTCCCTGGGTGAGGTAACTTGATTACTCCAGTGCTCCCATGGGTGTTGGCCCTAGACACCTCTAAGTCCAAAAGGGTTCGCTCGTAGTCATCCTCTAAGTGTCCTTAAACTGTTAATTTCCAACCGCGACTTTCCCCATAGAAGTTAACGGCGATTTGCGGCTGTGTTCCCACACTGCACGCGTCCCCCATGGGTCCCCTGTGTCACTACCTTGGGTGGTTCCTTGTGGTCTAAGCACTTCTACAGGCTCTAGGCCTTGTGTCTAGTTCAGTCGTGGTTCTTATACCACTTTATTGGTATATCGTTTGGTACGCCCCTAGGGCCCAAACGTGTATTTGTGCTTTTACTGTTGAATACTGACTTGTAACTTAAGTACTTCGAACTCCAGCCTCATAAAGAGACTAGAGGGGTGTGTTTTATCTTAAATACATATATTTTAAATATATACCTTGTGTGGTTGTCCTTTCATTTGGTCATTCAAGAGATTAAAGACTGGTAAAACAAGCTGTCTTACATTCCTTCAAGACTTAGCCTGAAGGCTGCTCACCATAGCTACCACTAGGATAGCTTTCAATAAAGGTTGTCTTTAACCTATCACAATAAGGGGTTTGTTTGGACTGATACAAGGTGCCCACTATAACTAGTGGACAGCATCTATCAGGCCAACCTCTCACAAAGAGTGTATGCTAAAAGAGTGAGTAGGGAGCAATGAATGAGTGAGGAGTTTGTAATGACACACTCCCAGACCATATCATCTATATGGCTTTACTGCAGTCACAATGTATAAGAATAGACTTAGACACTGTAGGGCTACAGTGCTCATGCAACTGTACCCTCACCAGTGGTATAGTGCAACCAGCTAGATTGAGTGTCTTGCCTATACCATAGGCAGTGGGTTGCAGGCATGGCACACATTCCTGTGTCGACTCTTCACTTTCTCTGCACCAAAACATGCATCCTGCAATGGCAGTGTGTGTCTGTTAAAGGTACAGGACCTGTAAGAGTGTCACGATATGTGCTGCAGCCCTTAGAGGACTTCCCTGGTCACAGTGCCCTTGGTACCCATGGTACCTTTTACAAGGGACTTACATGTTGCCAGTGAGGTGCCAGAGAGGTACAAAGGTAAAGTTTGGGAAAGAACACAGGCCCTGGGAACCTGATTGATCGGGACCCAGGGCACATCAAGAAGTCTGGCAAAAAGTGGGGGAGGGGAGGGGTACTGCAACAGAAACCCACTTTCCTTCCACAAGAACCCCCCCCCCCCTTCCAAAGCTCCAAAGGCCAGGAGACTCAGCAAAACCTGGGAGAGTCTTCCTGGTCTTTCAGGCGAGGAAGTGTAGTGGAAGTGGGTTGAAAGTTACAGGACCTACTCTGCCTTGCATCCTTTTTCCCAAGCCAGTCCCTCTGGGGAGCTAGCCTACCTCAACAGTTTCGGGACCTACTTCCCAATGCTCCTTTCCTAGCTCTTTAGTTTCTTTACCCCATCTTTTTAGTTTGGGTTCCTAGGTGCATACCTCTGCAAAAGTCTAACATAGCTAGGGCAAGTCCCAGCTTACCCACAGAGGTTACCCACAGCTTGAGTAACCCCATCATGACCAACAGGGTCAGGGTGCCTAACTTGCTATTTGGCAGGGGGTTAGACCACCAGGCCAAGGACAGTGCTGCCATGAAGGTTAACACACATCAGAGGCCACTGACAGCTGCCAGTACGTAGAACCACACCTTTAGCTCTTCCCTGGTAGGTGAAGGGGCTAACGTACAGGCTTCTTTGGGTTCTGGTAGCCTGTGTCCTGTTTTAGGGTAGGGGGTCACTTCACAATATAGTGAACACCCTTCTTTCACCCTCTGTTCTTCCATCTGAGGAGCCACCAACTCAGGCTGGACAGTTGCCTGACTAGGCAGGTCTTTTTGTGGGCTAGGGAGGACTACACCAGTACCAAATTTGGAGGACTCCCTTACTGGGATAGAATCTCCCTGGCCCACTGGAACTGTGGCTAACAGTTATTGCCTTCCCTACACTGTCTTCTTTTTCTTTTGGGGCGTATCTGCACTAACTGCAGGTTCAGCCCAAACACCCCCCCCCCCCCCTAGTCCTTGCATGAGGTCTGGCACTGGACCAGTACCTTACTGTGGCTACGACCAACCTCCGAGTGTCACTACCTTGGGTGGTTCCTTGTGGTCTAAGCACTTCTACAGGCTCTAGGCCTTGTGTCTAGTTCAGTCGTGGTTCTTATACCACTTTATTGGTATATCGTTTGGTACGCCCCTAGGGCCCAAACGTGTATTTGTGCTTTTACTGTTGAATACTGACTTGTAACTTAAGTACTTCGAACTCCAGCCTCATAAAGAGACTAGAGGGGTGTGTTTTATCTTAAATACATATATTTTTAATATATACCTTGTGTGGTTGTCCTTTCATTTGGTCATTCAAGAGATTATAGACTGGTAAAACAAGCTGCCTTACATTCCTTCAAGACTTAGCCTGAAGGCTGCTCACCATAGCTACCACTAGGATAGCTTTCAATAAAGGTTGTCTTTAACCTATCACAATAAGGGGTTTGTTTGGACTGATACAAGGTGCCCACTATAACTAGTGGACAGCATCTATCAGGCCAACCTCTCACAATGAGTGTATGCTAAAAGAGTGAGTAGGGAGCAATGAATGAGTGAGGAGTTTGTAATGACACACTCCCAGACCATATCATCTATATGGCTTTACTGCAGTCACAATGTATAAGAATAGACTTAGACACTGTAGGGCTACAGTGCTCATGCAACTGTACCCTCACCAGTGGTATAGTGCAACCAGCTAGATTGAGTGTCTTGCCTATACCATAGGCAGTGGGTTGCAGGCATGGCACACATTCCTGTGTCGGCTCTTCACTTTTCTCTGCACCAAAACATGCAGCCTGCAATGGCAGTGTGTGTCTGTTAAAGGTACAGGACCTGTAAGAGTGGCACGATATGTGCTGCAGCCCTTAGAGGACTTCCCTGGTCACAGTGCCCTTGGTACCTATGGTACCTTTTACAAGGGACTTACATGTTGCCAGAGAGGTGCCAGAGAGGTAGAAAGGTAAAGTTTGGGAAAGAACACAGGCCCTGGGAACCTGATTGATCGGGACCCAGGGCGCATCAAGAAGTCTGGCAAAAAGTGGGGGAGAGGAGGGGTACTGCAACAGAAACCCACTTTCCTTCCACAAGAACCCCCCCCCCCTTCCAAAGCTCCAAAGGCCAGGAGACTCAGCCAAACCTGGGAGAGTCTTCCTAGTCTTTCAGGCGAGGAAGTGTAGTGGAAGTGGGTTGAAAGTTACAGGACCTACTCTGCCTTGCATCCTTTTTCCCAAGCCAGTCCCTCTGGGGAGCTAGCCTACCTCAACAGTTTCAGGACCAACTTCCCAATGCTCCTTTCCTAGCTCTTTAGTTTCTTTACCCCATCTTTTTAGTTTGGGTTCCTAGGTGCCTACCTCTGCAAAAGTCTAACATAGCTAGGGCAAGTCCCAGCTTACCCACAGAGGTGAAGGGGCTAACGTACAGGCTTTTTTGGGTTCTGGTAGCCTGTGTCCTGTTTTAGGGTAGGGGGTCACTTCACAATATAGTGAACACCCTTCTTTCACCCTCTGTTCTTCCATCTGAGGAGCCACCAACTCAGGCTGGACAGTTGCCTGACTAGGCAGGTCTTTTTGTGGGCTAGGGAGGACTACACCAGTGCCAAATTTGGAGGTCTCCCTTACTGGGATAGAATCTCCCTGGCCCACTGGAACTGTGGCTAACAGTTATTGCCTTCCCTACACTGTCTTCTTTTTCTTTTGGGGCGTATCTGCACTAACTGCAGGTTCAGCCCCTCCCCCCCCTAGTCTTTGCATGAGGTCTGGCACTGGACCAGTACCTTACTGTGGCTACGACCAACCTCTGAGTGGTCTTTCCCAAGGAGACAATCAAGGGGGAGGTCTTTGTTGACTACCACCTTTCTCGAAATAAAGGACCCATCGATTTCTAGGGGCACTACAGCCACAGGCCTAACAGTGGCCTCCCCTGAGGCAGCCCTTACTCTTTTTGTTTTCCCTGGGACATACTGGTTAGAGAGCACCAACCTGTCATGCACCACTGTGTGACTGGCACATGTATCTCTCAGGACAGCGGCTGGGATTCCATTCACCAGTAGGTAGTGGAAGTGTTAAATGGTAGCGGCAGTTTCAGTCGATAACCCTTCAAGTATTGCCCGGCGGTAATCGACTCTCATACCATTCGATAATTTACCAATGAAAGAGGCAGGCGCCGGAGACTGGAAGGCAGGAAACAAAGTTTTTATTCCGTCGGAGCAGAACACATCAGATCAGACAGCAAGGTATCGTCACGAGGTGCTCTAACTGCATCTCTGAGGCCTGGCCTCTTATACACAGGTTTATGACTTTATTGCAGAGTTATCATACATGGCACATTCTTGAGATTGTCTTGGAACATGAAAGAACATCCTCGGAATCCCCACTTCGAGCTCGTTCCCACACATATCTACAGTGGAAGTCCCCACCCCATCCACAGTAGGAGATGGCTATCACACAGCTGGACATTCCGCCAATTCCCGGGGGTGTGTGCGACCGGCCGGGTCTCAGGGGGTAGGGGCCTTGATCTACTGTAATCCCTTTGATGTGGGGTGTTTCCCTTACAGTAGGGGTAATAAACTGCATCCGCAGGGCTAGGTGATGGCCTGGGATCGGTTCGGACAATGGGGCGCAGAGGAAGGGGGTTATCAAAGAGATGCATGACCATGTATGGGATGTCGGTCAGGCGTGGGATGTGGTTCTATGGCAGGGTCGCGCAGAAGGAGAGGGTTTATGGCCCGTGTATGAGAGAGCGGGGGTGGCCGGCGCGCGGGGGATGCTTGCAGCGCCAGGGGAACGCGCTGGCGATCGACAATGAACGGGGGAGAGAGTGGGGTGCCTAAAATGGCGGCCGTGCGTTCGCTGTGCGTGGCGCTGGGGAGAGGCAAGATGGCGCAGATAATGTTCAGTTACAAACTAAATTTCCACAGTCCTCCCTTTTAACATATCTCGCCAGCTTGCCTGGCCGACACTCATCTTCGTTAACCCTTCAGCTATAATACCGTTAATGTTTTTCATACATTTCTTAAAGATACAGAGTTTTTAGGGCAGGCAGGAGTAATCTGACACATTTGTACATAGTTACAAACAGTTGATAAAGTAGGCGAGGAGGTAGGACATACAAAATTACATCAGCTGCGCCGCATGTCAGGCCCAGGAATAGGAGGAGGGGAGCTTGTTTGAGCACAAATAGGATACTGTAAAGCAAAAAAATGTTTCTGGCAAAACAAGGGATATTTTGTACATTACTTAAGGCCCAGACTTCGTGTGGATCGAAAATAGTCAGTATAGTCGTGTGCATGGCTGGTGTTGTATGAATGTCATTATACAAAGTTAGATTTTCTTAACTTCTCAGTGTACAGTCGGAAGTGATTGATGCAACATCATGAAAACTCGTTAGGATGATAGTTAATATAAAAAGGTGGTTGGGAGAGGATTTTCGACTTAACATGGGTTCTTCTTTCCAGTGTCCTTTTATAAAGAGCCATCACTGGTAAGCTCTTATTGTTGTTCTTCTTTCGTTGGCACTGTTGAGCACCGGCGGTGGAGCTAAGGTCCAGCTCAAATCCAATTTCTCACGTGGCAGGGTGTGACCATTCGCTGTTCTCCGATCACAGTCCTGTTCCTTAACACAGTTCATCATAGGTACTTTGAGACAGGGTACCTGCTTTTTGTTCTTCTGTAGTTAAGTCAAATTCATAATCCATAAAAAGAGAGGGAGAGAGAGAGAGAGAGAGAGAGGTGACGTGCTTCGGGATGCCGAGGGAAGAGGGGGTGGAGTGGGATCGGATCAAAATGCGGACCAAGGAGAGCAGAATCTTCCAGCACTGGGCCCATCAATCGGGCCCGATGGGTTGGGACTTCAGGCACGCTGGTCAGTGAGCAGGGGGCCTTGATATAGCCCTTCGTTCTATCGCTTATCATCCTGATAATGGTGCCTCGTCTCACGCCCTTTTTGCTTCGATGCTTCCCCCTTGGTCGATGCCATAGATGTTCCATGGTCCGCAGCCAGGCTGTGCGTCACGTCCGACCCCTCTCTTCCGATGGCCGCAGGTTATCTTTGAATGGGTACAAGAAACAAAAATCTTAGAGAGTTGGCAGGGAAGACATTTACATACTTCATCCTCTCTCCCAACCACCGAGTAGTTGCGGAAATGCTTTTATCGGTTGCTGTATGATTGGTGTCTATTAACTCTGATGTTAGTGTGCGTGTTACCAATCTATTATCATTGCTGTGGTGCAGGTTTCTGTGGGTGTCCCTGTCCATCGTCTGGCCTTCTAGGTGTCGATTCCTGCGTCCTATAATCGTTGCAGGAAGCCTGACATCTGTTAACCTTCTGGTCTATTAAAAAATTCGAACCGGCTTCTCCGGTAGAGACTCGTTCATCTCAACACAAGTTTTGTTAATACATATTTTCCTCCGAGGACTGCTAAGTTTATGAAAGAGTGCGAGGTGCTACTGTCATGCGTTCACGAGTATCCATTTCGGGGAGGAACATAAGCTAAGCATTATTTTTGCTGGAGACAATAGGTAACCCTTTATCAGTTTAGGCGATGTATTATTAGAGAATAAGGTCATCAGCTGTTTCGTTCGAAATACTCTGAGACGGCTAGTATAGGGCTGGGATTATCTTTGAGAGAACGGGGTGCTTTAGACATTCTATTTCGGGGTAATTGGGCGGGGGTAATTCTGGGCGGTGGAGATGGTGTCTTCCAAAAACAAAAACCACTGACATATAGTCCCCGTGATGAGGGCCAGATTGGGAGACATCAGTCGTCTTACCTGTCCTTTCTTTCTCAGCCAATTAAGCTCAACGTTTGCAGAAAGGAGAGGTAGTAACGTGGCAAAGTATGGTCGTTTTGTTTCTGTCAATTTGTTCGAACACCACCGTGTTTCAGGCCAATTATACACTTACCGGAGAGGTATGTGTCGTTAATTTATTCAAAAAGAAAGAGGGCAAGAAAGCCTTTAGTGAGGGAGGGGGAGAGAGTGAGAGAGAGAGAGAGAGAGAGAGGGAGAGAGAGAGAGAGAGCGAGAGAGAGAGAGAGAGACGTGTGCATCAAGTAGGCTATTTGGCATATGTACGACATAAAACGAGAGAGAGAGACATGGGTATGATAATAGGCCACTTGGTGCACACACAACATGGAGTGGCATGGGCCTGTTCTATGTAAGAAAACACAAGCGGGGAAAAGACATAAATTCGGTGATCACGTACACACAAATACCGGATAGGGTGTGACAGTACATGCATGAAGCGCAGAAACTTAAGACGAAGACTCAGGGCTACGTTGAGTATGGGGACCTCTCCTTTCCTGTCCTCTTTCCTATGCATGCTGCGTATTTTCAGTATTTTGTAGTTTATCTTGGGGGGGGGGTGTCGGACCTTTTACTCTCCTCCCTTTGATCGATGGACGAGCACTTCAATCATACGGTGACGCTCTCTTCAAGTTGACCCAAGCATGAAATGCATACACATTCATACCGTATAATCGTAGCACACACGCACAATCATACCATACAGTTTCTCATGTTCCCAATGGTGGTCTGCACTTTACGCACTATCCCACAACGTTTGTCTATGTTTTTCCTGATATTGAACACGGTGCGGTCCATGCCCACTCCATTCTTCAGTCGGAACTTCGTTGTGACCTATAGAGGGGAAAAAAAGGGGAGGGGGTGTGCAGTATTCAAAGTACCTTAGCGCGCGTAGACACGAAAAAGTTCTACTTACCACGTACCAGGCTAGCCGCAGGAGTGGGTAATACCACAGACCTATTATTCTTTTCGTCCGAGACAAAGATGCTCTATTTCATTCATCTCCTAAATTCGGGTTCCCTGGTCGTGCATGCATTTCTCAATCGGTCGTGTATTATGGTGCAAGATACCATACCTTGCATTCGGCATACACCTTAAGCTATGGTTGACCATTTTCCGACAACTCTTGGAAAAGACAGGTGTGACGGGCACAAATTCCGTTAATCAAAAAGATTCGTGTAAATGGGGTCTGCATTATCTGTTTCCTATTGATTGGGAGTAACAATCATTTATTCAAAAGAAAAATCTTTATCAACCTATATGATTTGTCATGACACTGATTCAGTAATCCTTTCAAGAAGCCCTTTATTTAAAACAATGTCAGTATACAAATACGGGCCTACAACCGTTCAGGCCGGCCACGGCGTGAGAGGCGTCGAATATCATGAGCAATACTATCTTAGCTAAATAAAAATGGGTAGGTCAGCAATCAGTAAGGTTGTACGTATGCTCGGTCAGTACCCTTCCCGTCCCTCTGCTCATCATGTGTGGAAACATCACATACATATCCTTTTAACACAAATGCCACGTGACTGGAACGCCACAAGGAGTTGTAGGCCTCTCCTACATCGGCGCCATTTTGGGGCGAGGTCGGGCCAGTGTACAGTCTAAGTCTTTCCATGAATTAGCTGTTGGACCAGAATTCCTTTCGGTAGTTCGAGAACTTTCGTTAGCGTCAGCTTGCGTCAGCATGGCGTCACCGCGATCTTGTAGCAACGCCGTGGTCCGTTCTTGGGGCGGGGCAGCAAGCGGGTTCTTCCGCCGACGTCTTGAATCAGTCTTTCTCACTGCACCAAGCGGAGGCAAGGTGGCTGCCGCCCGGGGCAAAGAACAATGGCGGCGGTTTGTCCCTACCGGAAGTCTGCGGGAGTCGAGTGCCAATGACTCCCACAGACTCTGCAAAGCTGAGGGGGCGTTTCGTCAAGGGTGGGGCCCACGCCCAAGCAGACAAGCTTTCAAGTCCAGAATCGTCTCACGGTGGGCTAGGCCTGGATCCGAAGAACCGACCGCCGGAGTCCAAAGGCAGCAGTAGCAGCAGCTCTTCGGTACAGCCACCGGAGAGGGGCCAGCAGCAGCAACGACAGCAGTTCGGATGGTATCGCCACCGGGGTGGGTCCAGTAGCAGCGACAGCAGCAGTTTGGATGGTATCGCCACCGGGGTGGGTCCCCGATTACTCGGCTGCGGGGGCCCACTCCTCGCGTCGGGTGCTAGTGGCAATCCTGGTGAACCCGTGCTTGGGTGGTTGTCCGGCGGTCAAGTGCAGGGGCGCCAACTCAGCCGGACGGCGAATGAATGGTTGGGGTGCCCTCATCTGCTGGTGAGCCTCCACCTGGGGAGGCGGGGGAAGCCCGTCCGCGTCGCTTCCCCCCGCCAGGGCACCCTTCATTATTGAAGGAAGAAGAAGAAAATGGGAAGATCCGCACGGCGTGGCAGGCTCCGCCTTGGCGCTGCCAGAGCTTCGGCGCTTCGTGCAGCCTCCGGCCTATTCGCACAGTCGTCCGCCACTGATGTCAATGGATTTTTGCATGGCTTTTATAGCCCAAAACCGACTAAAAGGACCGCCCAAAACAGGCCAATGTTGCAACTTCGAGGAAGGAGAGGCGAGGACGGTGTCACGTGGACGTAAATGCTTTGGGATGCAGGTCGCAGCAGACTGTCATGTAAATAGTTGTTTAAAACGTGTTTTAACCTGTTCATCTTGTCGGAATGTTGTTATACCTATAAGTTATTAAAATGTTTAACCATACTACTTTGTTAGAGTGTTGTACACATTTGCAATCTAGTTAGTGTAATCGGAAAATGACATTGTCCAATTGCGCGTGATCCTAGTCAAGTTCGGTGACGTTGATGGTGGGTATCAACGGACTTCCGGTTGTGTCTATTGGGTGGGGTGGGTGGTAGGGCAGACATGTTTAGGCAGTGAGAGCGATGGGGCCGGGCTACCTCGTGGCCGTCTTGACCGTGAGCTTGGTTCCTTCCCCTAGTTCCATATATCCTACAAAGGGCTATTTCCTAGCTTTTCTTTAGTTTTGTAGGGTCAAAAAGGATCCTACCAGTGGCCACTGACTCTCGGGGTCCCCCTTTGTATATTTCATGCCATAGCTTGCTATAAACTACGGCGATTAGTTTGTATTTTAGTGAACATGTCCTAATTAGGGGTGCCTTCCAGAGGAGCCGGATGGTTCACCTCTAATAAGCGGTCCGGGCAGAACCAACTACCAATCAGTGGGGAGAAGATAGGCATGACGGGTTTCAACGGGGACAAAAGTCAGCACTACCTATCTTTTCACTGCTTGCAAAGACTAGACAGAATATCTCTATTCCTCGTTATTTGTAAGCAGAGAATACCACCAAAGAACCAATATCAAACAACTAGTGTTCGGACAATCAATCAATCAATCAATGGGGAGATAAAGATAGGCACGACGGGTTACAACGGGGACAAAAGTCTGCGTTACCTACCCTTCACTATTTGCAAAGACTAGACAGAATATTTCTATTCTACGTTATTTGCAAACAGAGAATATCTCAAAGAGCACTATTCTTCAAAACAATCAATGTTCGGACAATCAATCAGTGGGGAGATAAAGATAGGCACGACGGGTTACAACGGGGACAAAAGTCTGCGTTACCTACCCTTCACTATCTGCAAAGGGAGAGAGAGAGAATTTCTACTCCTCCCCGTTTGTAGACAGCGAATATCTCAAAGAGAACAATCAATGAGCAATACTAGTATTTCAGATAATCAATCAATTATTTCGCAATTTGTCGTGTTTCACGACCTTACCCGGACCGCGTGGACAGTTTCTCGTCTTCCGCCTCCAGCGCCCGATCGTCCTCTACTTTCCGTATTTGCCGCGGCACTCCTGATGGTTCCCAGTCAGGACCGTAGATCACTCGAGAGAGGTCTGCTCGGAACCAGTGAAGTTCGGATGATCGGCTGCCAGATGAGGGTCTATTGGGCAGGAGCTCTCCCGATCGTTGCAGTCGTTCACTCTGTCGTCGGGACCTCTCCCACTGGATCCACGTGTCGCTGATGGGCCCCACGCTTGGGACGCCAATTGTTAAATGGTAGCGGCAGTTTCAGTCGATAACCCTTCAAGTATTGCCCGGCGGTAATCGCCTCTCATACCATTCGATAATTTACCAATGAAAGAGGCAGGCGCCGGAGACTGGAAGGCAGGAAACAAAGTTTTTATTCCGTCGGAGCAGAACACATCAGATCAGACAGCAAGGTATCGTCACGAGGTGCTCTAACTGCATCTCTGAGGCCTGGCCTCTTATACACAGGTTTATGACTTTATTGCAGAGTTATCATACATGGCACATTCTTGAGATTGTCTTGGAACATGAAAGAACGTCCTCGGAATCCCCACTTCGAGCTCGTTCCCACACATATCTACAGTGGAAGTCCCCACCCCATCCACAGTAGGAGATGGCTATCACACAGCTGGACATTCCGCCAATTCCCGGGGGTGTGTGCGACCGGCCGGGTCTCAGGGGGTAGGGGCCTTGATCTACTGTAATCCCTTTGATGTGGGGTGTTTCCCTTACAGTAGGGGTAATAAACTGCATCCGCAGGGCTAGGTGATGGCCTGGGATCGGTTCGGACAATGGGGCGCAGAGGAAGGGGGTTATCAAAGAGATGCATGACCATGTATGGGATGTCGGTCAGGCGTGGGATGTGGTTCTATGGCAGGGTCGCGCAGAAGGAGAGGGTTTATGGCCCGTGTATGAGAGAGCGGGGGTGGCCGGCGCGCGGGGGATGCTTGCAGCGCCAGGGGAACGCGCTGGCGATCGACAATGAACGGGGGAGAGAGTGGGGTGCCTAAAATGGCGGCCGTGCGTTCGCTGTGCGTGGCGCTGGGGAGAGGCAAGATGGCGCAGATAATGTTCAGTTACAAACTAAATTTCCACAGAAGTGTCTTCTCCCCTCTGGAATTTCCAACTCACCTTTTGTGCCCATTTTCCAGTTGAAGGCTAGAAGGACTTCCTCATCTGAGAAACCACCCTCAGAGACTACACTGGCAACCCCTGGAGCTACACTAGTGGCTCTGCTTTTAGGACAGCTAGGATCCTTGTTGTGGTGACCTGTCTTTTGACAGTTGTGACACCATCCCTGTTGGAATCCCAACTCTTACCTTGGTACCCAGTTGTAGGTTGTGAGGTGTCTACGGGCCCACCCTCCTGGACAGGTTTTTTGGCGGGCTACCTGGGACTCCTCACCTTTATCTTTAGGAGGCTCACTGTCTTTCCTCTGGGGAGGTTTTTTAACCACTTTCTTTTGGTCACCCCAGTGGAGGTCATGGTCACCCTTGTCTGACCCAGTGGGCCACGTTCTTTCCCAGTTCTTAGGGAGAAATTGGACCTAGGCCTACCAGATACTGATGCAACTTTTCATCAATGCAATTATTTAATATGTGTTGTTTCATAAACAAATTATAAAGACCATCATAATATTGCACTTTACTTCCAGTCAACCAGTCACCTAGTGTCTTCATTGAGTAGTCTACAAATTCCACGCAGGGCTGACTCTGGGTTTTCTGAGACCCCCTGAATTCAATTCTATTCTCCTCAGTAGGGAGGCCAAATCCCTCAATCAGTGTGACCTTCATGAGTTCATAGGACTCTGCTTCTGCCCCACTAAGGGCACTTACCAGAGAAAACCTCCCAAAGCAGTGCTCCCCACTGAGTTTTCTACACGTTTCTGGCTACACAAGCCCTTTCATAGGCTGTGAACCACTTGGCGATATCATCACCATCCTCAAATTTAGGGACTTTGGGATCCTATAATTGCTCTCTGACCCTATTTATTAAGTTGCTGTCACCATTGATGGGAGCTAGTCCCACCTCTGCTGTTTCCTTTTCTATAGCCAGGAGCCTGGTCTCTAGGTCTAATCTTTTGGCCAACCTCACTAAGAGGTTGGTCTTCTCATTGAGGCTGTCCTCAATGGACTCAGAATCACAAGACCCACCTGTGTGGGATCTAGGTGCTGTGAGTTGTATTCTTGGAGTCAGGGGCACAGGAGCCCTCTCCTCCATAGGAAGTAAGGGGGGTTAGAAGTTATCCTCATCCTCTACATCTTCTTCCCCATCTGAGAGGTCTTCACCTTGTCAACAGCTCCTGCAGCTTTTGTTTGGAGGGTTGGGACCCCGTGACAATGTTTTTAAGTTGGCATTGAGACCCTAACTCCCTAAATACTAGATGGAGGTAAGGGGTGAAGTTGAGCTCCTCAACCATATTCTCTATGCCACTTGGTAGATTTTCACTAACGGTTGAGTTCTTGTTAAGAGACATTCTGAAAAAAATCTAAACCCTCTTACCTCTAAATATGGTGAGTTTTATGTTTCTAAAACATTCTAAAGGGAGTTAACCAAGGCCCTAACGAGACTTTTAGTAATTTGGAAAAAAAATTGCCAATTAAAAAAAATCTGAATTCTAAAGTCAATTTAGGAATTCTGTGGTGTGATCAGGTGTTGACCAAGTCAATTCAACAAATGCAAAGTTCTGACTCTGTATTGACTATACCAAAGGAAGGTATAGTGTGCACAGAGTCCAGTGGATCCAGCAAAGGCTTACAGAGGTAAAGGTAGATAACAACTTACTCTCTATTTGTGGTAGTGTGGGCGAGCAGTCAGGCTTTATCAGAGGGTAGTTTTAAGGATTTATTGTACACACTCAGGAAAAAAAGGATTTCATACACTCAAAGACTGAACTCCGACTAATTGTTTTGTATATAAATATTTCTTTGTTCTATTTTATTTTTAGGACCAAGCCAGACTTGGTGCAGATATGTAAAAATAGTACCTTTCTAATAATACAGTCGAATGCAGTTGAACGTAGATACAGGTAGGCCAAATGTTCAGAAACAATTGAAATTACTTTTCAGTTACTTTGCAATTACTTTTTAGATTACTTTTCAGATTACCTCTTTTCTACTCAGTGTGATATGCCTAGATATCACACTGGGACATTTCCTAAATCAAAGGTAAGTAAGTCAGTTTTTGTAAATACACAGTTTCTTAGGTTCTCATACAATTTCCAACTTCACCAAACTTTTTTCACAGAAAAGCAGTCAATGCAATCCTATAGGAAGAAATGAATACATGTAAGTACTTGGTTGTGAGAGTTGGGTTTCTGGGTTAGAATCAGGGTTCCCCGAGGGTGAAGGATGTACTCATAGTACACCCTCAGCAGCACTAGGGCGGCCGGGTACAGAGTGCTGAGGCCCAATGTTATCCATTGGGGATTGGGGGCCTTCGGTTGGTGGCTGCTCTCGGGCAGGCCACAAGGTTGTGCGAGCCAGGCTCCCAGGGTTCAGCTCAGGGCAAAGGGGGATCAGATTTCGTGTACGAGGTGCACCCACAGCAGCACAGCGGCGGCCAGGTGCAGGGTGTTGGTTTGACGTCAACTGCCCCGTTGTTTTCAATGGATGTTGCCGGTTTTGGGCTTTGACTGCATGCTCGGTCCAGGAAGTCTTCCGGGTGGAACCAACAGCTAAGCAGGTAAGTTGGAGGGCTCGGGGACATAGGTGCACCTCAGGTCCTCTTCTACATGGCGCAGGGCGGCCAGATGAAGGGTGCCCTTTTGAGGTGGATTCCACCTTACCGGGTCACTCGCTGTTGGGGGGTTCTCCGTGCAGAGGCTGCAGACGAAGTCGGGGAGTCTTGGAGGGGTCAACCGACGGTGGACTCGGACTTTGGAGCACTGGTGGACCTCGCTGGGACCGGTGGGCCACTTGGACTCAGGCCGTAGGCGTTGGGTGCAGTGGTGGTTCCAGGCATTGAGTTTCTTTCTCCTCAGCAGACTCAGAGTCTGTGTTTGGAGTTTCTTTTGAACAGAGCTGCTGTTCACAGGAGATCCGGTCTTTGTTGAAGGCAGTCAGTCCTCCCTGGGGTTCTGGAGGTAGCTGGCTGCAGGACAAGGCTATTTTTGGCGCAGGATTTCCAGAAACTACAGACGGGCCAGTAGGGCTAGGGCAAAGTCAGTTCTTCTCTGCAGTCTCCTCTGCTGGGCATCTTGTTTTCTACCAAACATCCCAGAATTCAGTAAAGCCATTATGGTGCTGTGGAGTTCGTAATGACCAACTCCCAGACCATATACTCTTTATGGCTTTACTGCTCTTACAATGTCTAAGAATGGACTTAGACACTGTAGGGGTAGAGGGCTCATGCACCTGTACCCTCCCCAGTGGTATAGTGAACCCAGCTAGAGGGGTGTTTTATCCATGCTATAGGCAATGGGTTGCAGGCATGGCGCACAGGTATGTGTGCTATGTTGACTTTTCATTTTTCTCTGCCCCAAAACACGCAGCCTGCAATGGCAGTGTGTATCTGTCAAAAATACAGGACCTGTAAGGGTGGCACAATATGTGCAGCAGCCCTTAGAGGCCTACCCTGGTCACAGAGCCTTTGGTACTCATGGTACCTTTTACAAGGGACTTGCATGTGGCCAGAGAGGTGCTAATTGGGGGTACAAAGGTACAGTTTTGGGAGAGAATACAGGCTCTGGGAACCTGATTGGCAGGGCCCAGGGCACATCAAGTCAAAGTGCATCAGAAGTCTAGCAAAAGGTGGGGGGGGGTTACTGCAACAGAAACCCACCTTCCTGTGTTCATAATCATATTCATCTCTGCTTACCTCAACAAACTGCTGTGCACACAGTGATAAAAAGGTGCACACAAACATTGCAATCCACATACATAGGAAAACTAGCACAGGAAACAATGCTCGTGAGTGTGTCAATACGTGGGGGAGCGAGCAATGAATAAGAAGTGAGGACAGATGAGAGAACAGGGAATTCGTAGTGAAAAGGAAGTGAGCAAATTAAATGCTAGGTATCTTTTGGTGCCACCTGGCCACTTTTATAGCAGCATGACAGTTAAAATCGCCTAAAGAATGTATTTATTCTCCCTCTCGCTACATACTTGAAAAAGTAAATGTAGGAAGAAAACACTTTAAATGTATTCTATAGCTGCTCTGATGACCCCTGACAGGTAATTAAAGTAAACAAAGACAGAAAGGCCATGTTAAAAAAGAACACAGATATATTCATTTTAAGTTCTACTTAAGAAACATGTCCTGGCCTTTGCAGAATGTTGAAAGTGAACAGATACCCAGTATGTTTCTCTCAGAAAGGCGGGAACAATACCTGGTGTATGTAATGAATATGAAGTGAGTGAAGTGAGGGACAGGGATAACTTGGAGAGTGCTGGGTAAGGTTGTTGTAAGGTTCAATCATTTGGCCAAAGCAAGAGTGACATGAGCCAGAATCGATCTCTGTATGTAAAGCTTCAGTCACTTTTCATGTTCCTCTCTGAGAAGGATGCTTGACGTGGGGGCTGGGCAGAGAAGCTTTAGAATGTTTGCAGCAGAATACTGACACAGGGCATTCTTCTCTCAGAATGTCCATGCCAGCCTCTGCCCTGGTGGCGGAAGAGTTCAAAAATTCAACTTAGCTGATAGAGATACCACTGAAAGTGAGTGCCCTCTTTCAGCCTGACTGCTGGATAAACTGCATATTAAGTTTTGGGAATAACTGGGCCCTCCTAACAAGCAAAATACTTCTACAGTCTTCAACTGGTTCAGCCGGGAAACAACCACAGAGAAGTGTGGCTCAATGATTAGAGCGGCAGACCCTGATGCAGAGGTCTAGCCTGGGACCAGGGTTCAATTCCCCGCCTTGGCGGGTCTTGGGCTCAAAAATTCCACGGACCTGATAATTCTCGCCTCGGTGCCTATTCCAATCATGGAGTCCCACTCTGCAACTCTGGGCAATAGCTTGCTTAATCTCCACAACGGCCCCCACAACGCTAAGGATGCCTGGCCTCCACCTTGGGGGTGCCCAGGAGTGGGTGCCTCACAGGGAAAGCCAGGATGGGTTCCACAGCGGTATTCGTACAAGCGCCTTGAGACCCTTGCGGGTGAGTAGTGCGCTACACAAGTATCAAATTTACAATTTATTTATTTATCATAACGCACTACCTTCACAACGCAGTCATTACAACGCAGCTGCCCTTACATCACATGCCATTACAACGCATGCCATTACAACGCATTATAAGGTAAGTAATGGGGATTTTTTAGTTTTAGGGTGGGTATGGGTTTTGGGGTACATGGGGATCGTATTTTTACCCCTACACTATCCAACACTTACCCTACTGTTGTACTCACTGGAGTTGGAATAGTAATTTTTGCCCCTACACTATCCCACATTTACCCTACTGTTGTACTCACTGGAGTTGGAATAGTAATTTTTGCCCCTACACTATCCCACATTTACCCTACTGTTGTACTCACTGGAGTGGGAATAGTAATTTTTACCCCTACGCGTTGTGATGGCATGCATTGTAAAATCATGCGTTGTAATAGATGCTGCGATGTAAAAACTGCGTTGTAAAGGCATGCCTTGTAATTGTTTGCGTTGTAACATCATATATTCGGTTCAGCATCATTCAGACATGTCAACACTTTAAAAGTAGATATTTTGAAAATAAATTGGGGGGAATGTATTTTGCCAATTGATATACATTAAAGAAGAAGCAATTTCAGGTCGGAAAAAGATAAAGCCATTTTGGCTTAAACATTGGTAGTCTCGAGCTTGAATCAGGTATGTTGGCATGTACGCTCATTGAAGAGAGTTTAAGTGTTCACATTTATAGGTGGGCACCTATCGTCACAAAAGCCCTTAACCCTACTCCTCTGAACCATAATAAAGCCAAAAGTGGACTCCCATTGTCTCAATACAGGGTAGGCAAACAATAGCTGTATTTGGTATGAAGTCATTTATTAAATAGGAAAGGCCAAGGTAAACGACGCTGGCCAGGTGATCAATGCCACAGTGCAGTACAGTGAGAAAACCACAGTCCAATAAACTGTATCTAATATAACCAAAGGAACATGTTTTTTTCTGACTGGATTTGTAAATGAAAAGCATGTTTACAACTACACATTTTGGTTTTCGCCTGTGTGAGAACCACAAACCTGCCTGCTATACTGAGGATAAGAGGTGTGATGCCACAGCAATACCTAAAAGAATATGAATTAAAATTAATGTTTTTATTAAAATCATGTTATGTATTTGATGGCAACATAAATATTGTTAAAAAAAGTAAATGTTTAGTGAGGGAAATGTGAATCGGCTGTGCTATCATTTGTGAAAGATAAAAGTGTGTTTTCACTGAAAACACTAACCTTTGTTTACGACTCTTTAGCCTAAAATTGAAGAATTGAAGCTCACATCTGTTTGTAAATTTGTATATGGGTGCACTGAAGAACAATATTTATAACATCTCGAAAACGAGTGGGGGTCTAAGGGATAAAGTTTAAAGACTCAAATAGTTGTAATCCCCAAATCCACAAATTAATAACCATAAACAACTATGAGTCTCACATAATTGAAAACCTTGACACAATCGTAAGGGTGATGCTAAAGGTAGTGAAGCTGTGAATTCATGTATGCATATATGTGTATACGCATAAGTGTAAAATTCCCATCATCCACCCGAAGTGGTTTGCTTCATCATCTGGGAACCGGGGACTAATTAGAGAACCATCTTCTACTTGGCAAATCGTAGATCTTGGTCTCTTTTATGTCCCAAACTGTTAACTGGTATGGTATTTTTTGTTAGATGATGGTTGGGTGTGATGGTCGCAGTGCTAATGAAAAGTGATAGTGTGTAAGTGCTGTATAAAATTTGTCTAGCAAGGCACTGAAGAACAGCCTCCCTTTTGTGTGAACTGAGACTTAATGCAGTCAGAGGCAGTCCAAGATGGCCGCTGTGCTGAGGGAAATCTCACTGAGGCCACTCTCTTTCTCTCACAGAGAACCAGCATAGCAAATAAATGTGCAAAGCAAATGAATGCAACAAGGGGGTGTGGATAGTAAACCTTTTAGGAATGAATAGAAAAGGGAACTAAATAAGGATTAATAGAAGGATGGGCAGTAAAAAGGTGACATTATCAAAAGGAGAGGATGGAAGAATTGGTAAATATGTAAGCAAATGGGCAACAACTGAGTCAGTGTGATGCAATAAGAAACTTGGCAATTAAGAGAAATATTCCCAGACACCAAAATGAGCAAAAAAAGGCCATGGGATAGTAGCAGTGCCTGACACAACACTTTTAAATGTACAGCATATGAAGAACATTGCAACACTATGTGCAGTGCAGACCTTAACGGGTAAATGACTACAACTGAGACAAAGAAAGGGCATGAACAAAACAATAAAATGTGTGCAAAATGGTACAACGGAAAACATTCAAAATTGGCAATTGTTTTGGGACCTCTGCACCCATGGCTGAATTGTAATTTCCAAAACATGTTACTGCTTTGAAAATGAATTACACTCGAGTTCTGCAACATGAGTCCCTGCCACCATAAACTTCAACCATCAATTTGCATCTTGAAATCATTATATGAACTTGATTCCAGATCGTGCCTTAACAGCTGTGCTGCAGTCTCTAAATTCCAGCACATGCAATACACGTGCTTTGTCAAAACTGAAAGCCAAGGCTAGAATCACTACTGAAACCTGCACTCAAATCTGAATCCACTGCAAAATTCACACTCCTGCACTCTGCATCAAAAACTCAGCTGAGTATTCCTCAAATACATATGAAGATTTCTATCTTTAAGGACAAATAAATAAAAATGAAACATGCACTCACTGTATAATGGAGCTGAAACAACTGTAGAATCCCCCACAATTCACTACAACTCAATGTCTTCTGCTTCTGGAAGATTCCACAACTACTCAGTAAATAGGGAAAGGACTACCAGAGGGCTACCAAAGATGAACAAAAGGGGCGGCCGTCTTGAAATCCACCACTAGATGCTTCCAAAAACCTAATGTGACAAAAAAATATTTTGCATTTGAATTTCCAGCACCAATCAGTTAACTGTAAATGTAAAGTGTGTAACATAAAATATGTAAGGCTACAAGTTTATAGCTTTGTTTATAGCTTATGTTGTATTGCTTCTATTAAAAAGGTGCAAAAGCATAATGAATCATGGTTTTTTAGAGCACACCTACACACAAGATAGTTTAAAAGGGTGTACCTGCTTAGACTGGAAGGGTTTTATGTAGCATAATAGCAGTGAGGTACGTTCTGTGCAAGTGGCTAAGCTAAACCATTTTAAATGTGGCATTCATCTACACCTGCTCTGCATGTTTGCCCCATTTTTGATCAGTAATATGATAAGGTCCCAGAAGAAAAATATTGCTCTTTTATTCATGTTGCCGGATTCTAGTATGGCATGGAGATGATAATTAAATCGGATTTTCTGTAAATTTGTTAGCTCAGCAACACAGAGTGTGCTGGTAATAATTTAGGAATATATAGCTCTAAAATACTTTTGAAGTGTTTTCTTCATGTATTTGTTTTTTGCTATTTACAGTTCAATGGAGGAAAATATTGGATTTGTTGATTTTCTCATTATTTTCAACAACTTCGACATAAATAACTGGCAGCTATCTATCTATCTATCTATCTATCTATCTATCTATCTATCTATCTATCTATCTATCTATCTATCTATCTATCTATATATCTGCCACCAAACCCTCCTTGTGCAAACAAGAGGCACACCGACTCTGGCTGCCACGTGGGTCATTCAAAAGTCAGAGACTCCTCCCGTGATCAAGGCTTGCAGAAGCAGAAACGTTGGGAAAAGGATGCCTATTGCCCTCGTTGTTTTTCCATGAATAAATGAAATGCAGCAATTCAGCCAGAGTCGGTGTGCCTCTTGTTTGCACAAGGAGGGTTTGGTGGCATTTATTACTGGAAGCCCCGCACCAGCCACACTGGCCGCCCTTTAAGGTTCCGTTTCAAGTTGCGAGGCAATCTATTGTGGGACTATCTATATATCTATCTATCTATCTATCTACATACCTGTCTGTCTGTCTGTCTGTCTATCTATCTATCTATCTGTATGCGTATTTGACTCCGTAATACAATGTCTACGTACGTGACATACATGTGTATTGCCCGCATGTTTGAGGGGTGCCAGGCGTGTAGGCGTCCATAGAATACTGCTATGATACGATTTAATTTTTAAATGTGGATGTCTAACGCGTTTCCATACGTACACGTTCATGGTCTTTGGACCGTGATTTACAAGCTGTGTGGATAGCTAGGTGTGTACACACATGTGCGTGTCTATATACAAATATCGGATTACTTCATGTCTTTACGTGTGCTAGTACCCTGTGCAGTGTTCATGCATGGTGTCTGCATATACATACGGACGATGCAGTTTGTACCCGTGTGTATACATTC
>NC_140579.1:515779491-515784491 GCF_964204655.1 Triturus cristatus
ATCTATCTATCTATCTATCTATCTATCTATCTATCTATCTATCTATCTATCTATCTATCTATCTATCTATCTATCTATCTATCTATCTATCTATCTATCTATCTATCTATCTATCTATCTATCTGTTTGGCTGTTTATCTATCTATCTATCTATCTATCTATCTATCTATCTATCTATCTATCTATCTATCTATCTATCTATCTATCTATCTATCTGTTTGGCTGTCTATCTATCTATCTATCTATCTATCTATCTATCTATCTATCTATCTATCTATCTATCTATCTATCTATCTATCTATCTATCTATCTATCTATCTATCTATCTATCTATCTATCTATCTATCTATCTATCTATCTGTTTGGCTGCCTATCTATCTATCTATCTATCTATCTATCTATCTATCTATCTATCTATCTATCTATCTATCTATCTATCTATCTATCTATCTATCTATCTATCTATCTATCTATCTATCTATCTATCTATCTATCTATCTATCTATCTATCTACATACCTGACTGTCTATCTATCTATCTATCTATCTATCTATCTATCTATCTATCTATCTATCTATCTATCTATCTATCTATCTATCTATCTATCTATCTATCTATCTATCTATCTATCTATCTATCTATCTATCTATCTATCTATCTATCTATCTATCTATCTATCTATCTATCTACATACCTGTCTGCCTGTCTGTCTGTATGTCTGTCTATCTATCTATCTATCTACATACCTGTCTGTCTGTCTGTCTGTCTGTCTGTCTGTCTGTCTGTCTGTCTGTCTGTCTGTCTGTCTGTCTGTCTGTCTGTCTGTCTGTCTGTCTGTCTGTCTGTCTGTCTGTCTGTCTGTCTGTCTGTCTGTCTGTCTGTCTGTCTGTCTGTCTGTCTGTCTGTCTATCTATCTATCTATCTATCTATCTATCTATCTATTTGTCTGCCTATCTATATATCTATCTATTTATCTATCTATCTATCTATCTATCTATCTATCTATCTATCTATCTATCTATCTATCTATCTATCTATCTATCTATCTATCTATCTATCTATCTATCTATCTATCTATCTATCTATCTATCTATCTATCTATCTATCTATCTATCTATCTATCTATCTATCTATCTATCTATCTATCTATCTACATACCTGTCTGTCTGTCTATCTATCTATCTATCTATCTATCTGTATGTGTATTTGACTCCGTAATACAATGTCTACGTACGTGACATACATGTGTATTGCCCGCATGTTTGAGGGGTGCCGGGCGTGTAGGCGTCCATAGAATACTGCTATGATACGATTTAATTTTTAAATGTGGATGTCTAACGCGTTTCCATAGGTACACGTTCGTGGTCTTTGGACCGTGATTTACAAGCTGTGTGGATAGCTAGATGTGTACATACATGTGCGTGTCTATATACGAATATCGGATTACTTCATGTCTTTACGTGTGCTAGTACCCTGTGCAGTGTTCATGCATGGTGTCTGCATATACATACGGACGATGCAGTTTGTACCCTTGTGTATACATTCGCACAGTTCTGTACAAAGCGCTTCTGCACCTAAACAAATGTAGGGAGCGCTATCCAATGTGACAGCAGCGTACATGCGGGCAGGGCACACTGTGCATGGATAGGTTTCTGTCTGTCTGTCAGTGCGTCTTGTTTGTGTGCCTGCACAGAGAGTGCTGTGCTGCTGCTGTGGGTCCCTGCGAAGGGCACCTGTGGTTCATTTGTATCTATCTATCTATCTATCTATCTATCTATCTATCTATCTATCTATCTATCTATCTATCTATCTATCTATCTATCTATCTATCTATCTATCTATCTATCTATCTATTTGGCTGGCTATCTATATATCTATCTATTTGGATGTCTATCTATCTATCTATCTATCTATCTATCTATCTATCTATCTATCTATCTATCTATCTATCTATCTATCTATCTATCTATCTATCTATCTGTTTGGCTGTTTATCTATCTATCTATCTATCTATCTATCTATCTATCTATCTATCTATCTATCTATCTATCTATCTATCTATCTATCTGTTTGGCTGTCTATCTATCTATCTATCTATCTATCTATCTATCTATCTATCTATCTATCTATCTATCTATCTATCTATCTATCTATCTATCTATCTATCTATCTATCTATCTATCTATCTATCTATCTATCTATCTATCTATCTATCTGTTTGGCTGCCTATCTATCTATCTATCTATCTATCTATCTATCTATCTATCTATCTATCTATCTATCTATCTATCTATCTATCTATCTATCTATCTATCTATCTATCTATCTATCTATCTATCTATCTATCTATCTATCTATCTATCTATCTATTTGGCTGGCTATCTATATATCTATCTATTTGGATGTCTATCTATCTATCTATCTATCTATCTATCTATCTATCTATCTATCTATCTATCTATCTATCTATCTATCTATCTATCTATCTATCTATCTATCTATCTATCTATCTATCTATCTATCTATCTATCTATCTATCTGTTTGGCTGTTTATCTATCTATCTATCTATCTATCTATCTATCTATCTATCTATCTATCTATCTATCTATCTATCTATCTATCTATCTATCTATCTATCTATCTATCTATCTATCTATCTGTTTGGCTGTCTGTCTATCTATCTATCTATCTATCTATCTATCTATCTATCTATCTATCTATCTATCTATCTATCTATCTATCTATCTATCTATCTATCTATCTATCTATCTATCTATCTATCTATCTATCTATCTATCTATCTATCTATCTATCTATCTATTTGGCTGCCTATCTATCTATCTATCTATCTATCTATCTATCTATCTATCTATCTATCTATCTATCTATCTATCTATCTATCTATCTATCTATCTATCTATCTATCTATCTGTTTGGCTGTCTATCTATCTATCTATCTATCTATCTATCTATCTATCTATCTATCTATCTATCTATCTATCTATCTATCTATCTATCTATCTATCTATCTATCTATCTATCTATCTATCTATCTATCTATCTATCTATCTATCTATCTATCTATCTATCTATCTATCTGTTTGGCTATCTATCTATCTATCTATCTATCTATCTATCTATCTATCTATCTATCTATCTATCTATCTATCTATCTATCTATCTATCTATCTATCTATCTATCTATCTACATACCTGACTGTCTATCTATCTATCTATCTATCTATCTATCTATCTATCTATCTATCTATCTATCTATCTATCTATCTATCTATCTATCTATCTATCTATCTATCTATCTATCTATCTATCTATCTATCTATCTATCTATCTATCTACATACCTGTCTGTCTGTCTGTCTGTCCGTCTGTCCATCTGTCTGTCTGTCTGTCTGTCTGTCTGTCTATCTATCTATCTATCTATCTATCTATCTATCTATCTATCTATCTATCTATCTATCTATCTATCTATCTATCTATCTATCTATCTATCTATCTATCTATCTATCTACATACCTGTCTGTCTGTCTGTCTGTCTGTCTGTCGGTCGGTCTATCTATCTATCTATCTATCTATCTATCTATCTATCTATCTATCTATCTATCTATCTATCTATCTATCTATCTATCTATCTATCTATCTATCTATCTATCTATCTATCTATCTATCTATCTACATACCTGTCTGTCTGTCTGTCTGTCTGTCTGTCTGTCTGTCGGTCTGTCTATCTATCTATCTATCTATCTATCTATCTATCTATCTATCTATCTATCTATCTATCTATCTATCTATCTGTCTGTCTGTCTGTCTGTCTGTCTGTCTGTCTGTCTGTCTGTCTATCTATCTATCTATCTATCTATCTATCTATCTATCTATCTATCTATCTATCTATCTATCTATCTATCTATCTATCTATCTATCTATCTATTTATCTATCTATCTATCTATCTACATACCTGTCTGTCTGTCTGTCTGTCTAATCTATCTATCTATCTATCTATCTATCTATCTATCTATCTATCTATCTATCTATCTATCTATCTATCTATCTATCTATCTATCTATCTATCTATCTATCTATCTATCTATCTATCTATCTATCTATCTACATACCTGTCTGTCTGTCCGTCCGTCCGTCCGTCCGTCCGTCCGTCCGTCCGTCCGTCCGTCCGTCCGTCCGTCCGTCCGTCCGTCCGTCCGTCCGTCCGTCCGTCCGTCCGTCCATCTATCTATCTATCTATCTATCTATCTATCTATCTATCTATCTATCTATCTATCTATCTATCTATCTATCTATCTATCTATCTATCTATCTATCTATCTATCTATCTATCTATCTATCTACATACCTGTCTATCTATCTATCTATCTATCTATCTATCTATCTATCTATCTATCTATCTATCTATCTATCTATCTATCTATCTATCTATCTATCTATCTATCTATCTATCTATCTATCTATCTATCTATCTATCTATCTATCTATCTATCTATCTATCTATCTATCTATCTACATACCTGTCTGCCTGTCTGTCTGTATGTCTGTCTATCTATCTATCTATCTATCTATCTATCTATCTATCTATCTATCTATCTATCTATCTATCTATCTATCTATCTATCTATCTATCTATCTATCTATCTACATACCTGTCTGTCTGTCTGTCTGTCTATCTATCTATCTATCTATCTATCTATCTATCTATCTATCTATCTATCTATCTATCTATCTATCTATCTATCTATCTATCTATCTATCTATCTATCTATCTATTTGTCTGCCTATCTATATATCTATCTATTTGGCTGTCTATCTATCTATCTATCTATCTATCTATCTATCTATCTATCTATCTATCTATCTATCTATCTATCTATCTATCTATCTATCTATCTGTCTATCTGTCTATCTGTCTATCTATCTATCTATCTATCTATCTATCTATCTATCTATCTATCTATCTATCTATCTATCTATC
>NC_140579.1:515794491-515796991 GCF_964204655.1 Triturus cristatus
ACAGAGTGCTGTGCTGCTGCTGTGGGTCCCTGCGAAGGACACCTGTGGTTCATTTGTATCTATCTATCTATCTATTTGGCTGCCTATCTATATATCTATATATCTATCTATTTGGCTATCTATCTATCTATCTATCTATCTATCTATCTATCTATCTATCTATCTATCTATCTATCTATCTATCTATCTATCTATCTATCTATCTATCTATCTATCTATCTATCTATCTATCTATCTATCTATCTATCTATCTATCTATCTACCTATCTATCTACCTATCTATCTACATACCTGTCTGTCTGTCTGTCCGTCCGTCCGTCCGTCCGTCCCGTCTACCTCCTACCTATCTACCTATCTATCTATCTATCTATCTATCTATCTATCTATCTATCTATCTATCTATCTATCTATCTATCTATCTATCTATCTATCTATCTATCTATCTATCTATCTATCTATCTATCTATCTATCTATCTATCTATCTATCTATCTATCTATCTATCTATCTATCTATCTATCTATCTATCTATCTGTGTGTCGGTCTATCTATCTATCTATCTATCTATCTATCTATCTATCTATCTATCTATCTATCTATCTATCTATCTATCTATCTATCTATTATCTATCTATCTATCTATCTACATACCTGTCTATCTATCTATCTATCTATCTATCTATCTATCTATCTATCTATCTATCTATCTATCTATCTATCATCTATCTATCTATCTATCTATCTATCTATCTATCTATCTATCTATCTATCTATCTATCTATCTATCTATCTATCTATCTATCTATCTATCTATCTATCTATCTATCTATCTATCTATCTATCTGTCTGTCTGTCTGTCTGTCTGTCTGTCTAGACAGTCTATCTATCTATCTATCTATCTATCTATCTATCTATCTATCTATCTATCTATCTATCTATCTATCTATCTATCTATCTATCTATCTATCTATCTATCTATCTATCTATCTATCTATCTATCTACATACCTGTCTCTCTGTCTGTCTGTCTGTCTGTCTATCTATCTATCTATCTGTATGCGTATTTGACTCCGTAATACAATGTCTACGTACGTGACATACATGTGTATTGCCCGCATGTGTGAGGGGTGCCGGGCGTGTAGGCGTCCATAGAATAATGCTATGATACGATTTAATTTTTAAATGTGGATGTGTAACGCGTTTCCATACGTACACGTTCATGGTCTTTGGACCGGGATTTACAAGCTGTGTGGATAGCTAGGTGTGTACACACATGTGCGTGTCTATATACGAATATCGGATTACTTCATGTCTTTACGTGTGCTAGAACCCTGTGCAGTGTTCATGCATGGTGTCTGCATATACATACGGACGATGCAGTTTGTACCCGTGTGTATACATTCGCACAGTTCTGTACAAAGCGCTTCTGCACCTAAACAGATGTAGGGAGCGCTATCCAATGTGACAGCAGCGTACATGCGGGCAGGGCACACTGTGCATGGATAGGTTTCTGTTTGTCTGTCAGTGCGTCTTCTTTGTGTGCCTGCACAGAGAGTGCTGTGCTGCTGCTGTGGGTCCCTGCGAAGGACACCTGTGGTTCATTTGTATCTATCTATCTATCTATTTGGCTGCCTATCTATCTATCTATCTATCTATCTATCTATCTATCTATCTATCTATCTATCTATCTATCTATCTATCTATCTATCTATCTATCTATCTATCTATCTATCTATCTATCTATCTATCTATCTATCTATCTATCTATCTATCTATCTATCTATCTATCTACCTATCTATCTATCTATCTATCTATCTATCTATCTATCTATCTATCTATCTATCTATCTATTGATCTATCTATCTATCTATCTATCTATCTATCTATCTATCTATCTATCTATCTATCTATCTATCTATCTATCTATCTATCTATCTATCTATCTATCTATCTATCTATCTATCTATCTACCTATCTATCTACATACCTGTCTGTCTGTCTGTCTGTCTGTCTGTCTGTCTGTCTATCTATCTATCTATCTATCTATCTATCTATCTATCTATCTATCTATCTATCTATCTATCTATCTATCTATCTATCTATCTATCTATCTACATACCTGTCTGTCTGTCTGTCTGTCTATCTATTGATCTATCTATCTATCTATCTATCTATCTATCTATCTATCTATCTATCTATCTATCTATCTATCTATCTATCTATCTATCTATCTATCTATCTATCTATCTATCTATCTATCTATCTATCTATCTACCTATCTATCTACCTATCTATCTACATACCTGTCTGTCTGTCTGTCTGTCTGTCTGTCTAATCTATCTATCTATCTATCTATCTATCTATCTATCTATCTATCTATCTATCTATCTATCTATCTATCTATCTATCTATCTATCTATCTATCTATCTATCTATCTACCTATCTATCTACATACCTGTCTGTCTGTCTGTCCGTCTGTCCGTCTGTCTGTCTGTCTGTC